>NC_054543.1:25963625-26263625 GCF_017654505.1 Polyodon spathula
ATGCCACTTTGTCAACCTATCCATCATGTGCAATGTGATTTCACAGCTCTGTCCTGCATTTACAAAGGACAGTGAGAGTACAGATCATTCATCCTGGACAGAAATGTTCTTCAAATTACTCATCCTGGATAGAAATGTTCTTTATACAACACATCCTGGACAGAAATTATGTTTTGTTTTGTCTCAAATTAGATCTGCATTTCAAATTTGTTCATTTTGTTTTTGGTTTGTTTGTTTAATTTGTTTTTTATTTCCTGTACAAAGTTAAATCTGTTCCAGTGTGTGCAAAGTTTCTAGTCACTTGGTTCTGAAAAATAAATTCTTGTGGTTGTCAAGGTAACCTTAATCCTCCTGCCTTTGCCTGCTTTAACAACTTAGCAGACCACTTGACCACTCTCACATGCTGGACTGTGAAGACCTCAGAATCTTTAAAACATCCCAATTTAAATTTTAACATTGAGAAAACAAATTCATTACTTATTTATTGTAACTCATTTGGCACCAAGACTAGAAAAGATATATAGAAATAAGTCTATATATCTATGAAGAATTATATAGGACAATAGAACTTGAAAGGTTAACTGTTCTCTTGTGCAGTTATTTTTACTAGACTGCCATTGACATTTTGGGTTGAGTTACTTTATTGTACTTTAGGGGTCTGTGGATTTATAAAACCTATTTAGACTATTGTTAACAAAACAGTCTAGAACATCTGTTTTTGCATTCACAGACACTGATTGGTAATAATCTTGAACTACAGTATATAAAGTAATATAGGTAGACTAAGATTAACGCTAATGGACTTTATTCACATAGCAGCCATGCTGGATTTGAAAATGAGGCTTGTTGTGCAAGCTACTGTCATGGCCACCGCCGCAGCCACTGCTACATGGAGCAAATCGATGATCTGTGTATCTCCAATAAAGCAGGAAGAAATCGATAACTGGGAGAATAATGATGAGTGAATTCCTAAAAAAACACAACAGAAAGGGTATAGCAATTGGATTGAGGGTTGAATACTGTACTTATATCCTTAAAGTGTTTACCTGTTAGTTTTAGTTCGAGAACATTTAAAAGTAACTACTATGTACAATGTTGATATTAAGTATTGTTTCTTCGTATATTGGTATTAATCATGTGTTTGTAGATTGTTTTCTAAATACAGTTAAGAGGCAGGAGTATGGATGTAGTTTTAGGGCTAAGGTGTTCTGGTCAATGAGAGTCTCCTTAAAGGATTCAGGTAGCACCATCTCTGAAACCAAAAGCTTGGTTTGTTCCTCCGAGTTTCTGTTCAGTTTTATACTAACCAATTGATATAATAACAATGCTTTCTGTGTGCAAAATAGAACCACTCTGTATTTTGGGGGGCTGGAGCTGGGGCTCCTCCCTTATGTCAACCCATTAATTGTAAACTTGGTTGCTTTTGTGGAAGGAGAATCCGCCCCTAACCAAAACGTCATCAGGAAGCACATAAAGGCTCTGTGTCTTTGTGGCAGGCTGGTGAGTGGATAGAGGCCCAGAGACAGTCTGGAGTTCAAAAAAATAACTATTTTATTATAAACACAAAAATGAAAGGGCACAAGGGCCAAAACAAAGCAATTTAAACACAAAATAAACAAAATAAAGCAAAAATACACTCACAAAAATAAAGGCTTCCATGCTGGGCAATGCGGCCACTGGATCCAAAACCAAAACCAAAACCAAAACCAAAACCAAAACCAAAACCTGCTTCCTCAGCTCCCTCCTCCTAAATGAGGAGCAGAGGCCTCCTTTTATGTCAGGTGGCTGGGCGCTGATTGATCGTTAATTAAACTAATCATCTAATCAACCCCAGCCACCTGAACACAATGAACCAAGGCAGGTAGGGGAATTTAACCCCATCCCTGCCAATTTCTAAAGAGCAGAGCTGTGCTCTGCCACAGTCTTATTCTTTCTTCTCCCTCATTTATGTATCGGCCTCCAGCCACCACCTGGCAGCGTGCCTCGTCCTGGGGGGAGGTGGCCCATAGCAACTCCCTATCTGCGGCACTACCGGGCATGTATTTCCAGTCGGCCTCGCACAGGTAGCCGTCAGACAGATTGATAGTGTTTTGTTATAGATATCCCTTCTTTTTCAACTTGTTCAAATAATAAATAAGAACATAAGAACATAAAAAAGTTTACAAACAAGGGAGGCCATTTGGTGGTGCCATTGCTTGGCCATTTGCTCGTTTGGTTGTTAGTAGCTTATTGATCCCAGAATCTCATCAAGCAGCTTCTTGAAGGATCCCAGGGTGTCAGCTTCAACAACATTACTGGAGAGTTGATTCCAGACCCTCACAATTCTCTGTGTAAAAATGTGCCTCCTATTTTCTGTTCTGAATGCCCCTTTGTCTAATCTCCTTTAGTGACCCCTGGTCCTTGTTTCTTTTTTCAGGTCGAAAAAGTCCCTTGAGTTGACATTGTTGATACCTTTTAGAATTTTGAATGCTTGAGTTAGGTCGCCGCGTAGTCTTCTTTGTTCAAGGCTGAACAGATTCAATTCTTTTAGCCTTCGGATATGACATGCCTTTTAAACCCGGAATAATTCTGGTCATTCTTCTTTGCACTATTTCAAGAGCAGCAATATCTTTTTTGTAGTGAGGCGACCAGAACTGAACACAATATTCAAGATGAGGTCTTACTAATGCATTGTACAGTTTTAACATTACTTCCCTTTTCACAATGTATTCAAGCATCTTATTGGCCTTTTTTTATAGCTTCCCCACATTGTCTAGATGAAGACATTTCTGAGTCAACAAAAACTCCTAGGTCTTTTTCATAGATTCCTTCTCCAATTTCATTATCTCCCATATGATATTTATAATGCACATTTTTATTTCCTGCATGCATTACCTTACACTTTTCTCTATTAAATGTAATTTGCCATGTGTCTGCCCAGTTCTGAATCTTGTCTAGATCATGTTGAGTGTTTGACACTCCTATTTTTGTGTCGTCTGTGAATTTAACAAGTTTGCTTACTATACCAGAATCTAAATCTTTAATGTAGATTAAATAGCAGAGGACCTAATACTCCACTGGTTACCACACTCCATTCTGAGGTTTCTCCTCTAATCAGTACTTTCTGTTTTCTACATGTTAACCACTCCCTAATCCATGTACATGTGTTTCCTTGAATCCCTACAGGGTTCAGTTTGAGAATTAATCTTTTATGCAGGACTTTGTCAAAAGCTTTCTGGAAATGTAAATAAACCATGTCATATGCTTTGCAATTATCCATTATCAATGTTGCATCCTCCAAAAAATCAAGCAGGTTAGTTAGACACGATCTCCCTTTCCTAAAACCATGTTGACTGTCTCCCAGGATACTGTTACCATGTAGATAATTTTCCATTTTGGATCTTATTATAGTTTCCATAAGTTTGCATATAATAGAAGTCAGGCTTATTGGTCTGTACTTACCTGGTTCAGTTTTGTTTCCCTTTTTGTGGATCGGTATTACGTTTGCAATTTTCCAGTCTGTCGGTACCACCCCTGTGTCAAGAGACTGCTGCATGATCTTGGTTAGCGGTTTGTAAATAACTTCTTTCATTTCTTTGAGTACTATTGGGAGGATCTCATCCGGCCCAGGGGATTTGTTTATTTTTAGAGCTCCTAGTCCTTTTAACACTTCTGCCTTGGTTATACTAAGGTACCTTGGTTATAAACTGGTTATTTACTGGATGGATAGGAACAACATGACACCTGGGGAATGTTGTCAGTAAGTCCTCATTTGTAAAAAATTTTTTTTTTTCTTCATCTATGATTTTGCCATAAATTGAGGGAAAGCTACTCGAGAATGTGTATGGTAAATAGACAAACAGACAAGACAAGAGAGCAATAAGTAGAGTAATATAAGAAAAAAAAAGATTTGAAAGTAAAATAATGGTAGAAAGGACTTTTGGACAGTATTGAAAGTGCAAACATTGTATTCTTTTAGTTGCAAATGTACATCCACGAGTGGTGAAAACAATATGTCTATTTTGGTAGGTATTAATATATTTATATTTACATAGGTACAAAACTACAATGTTATGAATGGTTAAAAATGTACATATGCATGTCAGTGCTAAAGGGTAGTATACTAACACATTTTAATGCTGAAAAAAACCATTAAAACATTTGTAAAGCATTAGGTCTTTTCCGGCCCACTTCTTTACAGCACTGAGAAGAACTGAGCACGGTTTTATGTTTTTTAAATATATGTTCGGCCATGGATTTTGGACAAAAGAGTTGACAAATACAGATGCAGTAACTTTGCACTATTTTCCATCATGTCTGTGCATGGTAACCACTCATTTTCCAGTTTCAAACCACAATTAGGCACTTTTATGTTTTGCAGACTTGAATTTTTTTTTTTTTTAATTTATTTATAAAATTGTATTATTCTTTTATATTCAGTGTGAGTAACGTGGCACTTTATTAATTATGATTCATTGTGACGGGGAACTCCCCGTCTATATAAACAAGTTTGGAACTGCCAGGAAAACATGTGAGAATGTGGCTGGAGCCCTAATTGAATAATTATTGATTACTTGGGCTCCAGCCATAGGGGATAAAAGCTAAGGGAGAGGCTCTGGCTGGCAATAAGTAGTAGAGATACTAGGGTAGTAGTGTGCAGTGGTGTGTTTTCTGTTTTCTGTTTTCTGTTTTCTGTTTGGGGTGTGGTTTTTTGAAGAGAGGAATATTTTGTTTAAACCTTGGAACATGACTGTTTTTGTGAGTTCATTTTTTATTTTATTTTTGAACCTCTTTTCTGTTGGCCCTTGTGCCTGTTTATTTGATTACTTTTGTTTAATAAAATAACTTTATTTTTGCATTTAATCTGTCTCTGAGCCTCAACACTCTGTCATCCTGTCACACTTGGTGACAGAAATGGGATCGCGCCACTTAGAGCCTCAGAGTAGTATTTTTTTTTTTTTTGTTTGTTTGTTTGTTTGTTTTCTGGAATTTTCTTTTTAGCATTTTTGGGAATTTTCTAATTTCTTTTTGAATTTTTGAATTTTTTGGAGATTCTTTTGTATTTATTTATTTTTTTTTTTAGAGAAATGGGCAAAAGGCAGAGACAGCGGAAGCAGCAGAAGCGGCAACAGCAGCAGCCTCCATTACCAACCCAAACCCTGTGGGAGGACCCAGCGAGCTTGTTCCCATGGTATACGTGGTGCGGGAAGAATGACCACCAGTGGATGTCCTGTCCGGATAGGCTAATTGCTAACTGGTGTGGGCGTTGTGAGGAGGACGGTCACAACTGGGCAGGATGCCCTCACAATCCAGACCAGGAGCAAATACCAATCCCATCCTCGGCAGTCACCCCACCAGCACTGCCTTCACCACCATCACGGGAGATCTGGGAGTGGTTGCTGCACCCCGAAGCGGACCACTCCCATGACCTTCCCGTCGCCATCAACATGCTGTGGCATAGAGATGGGGAGAGATGGGGAGAGATGGGAGGAGTGGGAGGGAGAGCATCACCCAGGATCCCTCCAGAAAATATTCATCATGGTCCTGGTATACCTGGTATTAGACTTGGGGGAGATCCCACACCTTGCAGAAATGGGGGTGGGGCCGCTGCCGTCGCCCAGAGAGGGGGAGCCGCTGCCGTCGCTCAGAGAGGGGAAGGAGCCCAATGGTGCGTCCAGAGGAAGGAGCCGGCCCAAGAAGGGGAAGTCCACAGGCCCAGGGCTGAAGAGACAAGCAGAGGGAGAACAGCCAGAGCTGTCTCTCCCTCCACTTTCAATAGAGGAGGGAACAGCTGGAGCTATTTCTCCCTCCATTGCCAATGGAGGGAGAACAGCAGGTGCTGTCTCTCCCTCCACCACCAACAGAGGGGGAACAGCGGGCGCTGTCTCTTCCTCCACCGCCAGCAGAGGGGGAACAGCGGGAGCTGTCTCTCCCTCCACCCTCTGTGTCTCTCCCTCCACTGGCAGCAGAGGGGGAACAGCTGGAGGAAGCACCACCCAGCGCTGTCTCTCCCTCCACCGCCAGCAGAGGGGCAACAGTGGGGAGCTGTCTCTCCCCCACCGGAGGCAGCAGAGGGGGGAACTGCACAGCCAGGCCAAGATGCTGGAAGCCCTCCCAGCCTCTGTACCAGCTGCTGAGGGGAGCCAGAGACAAGCTCGCCTAAGGGTCGCCTGGGGAGGCCAACTAGATCGCCTGGGGAGGTCCAGCGTCGCCAGGGGGTCCAGAGGTCGAGCCGGGCCGCCGTTCCTGCCTCTGCCACCAGAGGGAGCCGGGCTGCCCCCCCCCCCCAGGTCGTCGTAGCGGTCTCCAAGTCGCAACGATCTCCCCGGGGTCAGCAGCGCAGCGGTTACTAGGTCTCCCTCGGCCGGGGCAAGGACCTGGGGTGCCTGAAGCGCTCCCAAGTCAGGACGAGGGTTCAAATTTAATTAACCGGGGCCTTGGCCGCCCCCATGGACCACGGACGTCTCCCCATCCCAGGACCGGATAAATAACTTTGGGACTTGAGGGGGGAGGTGGCCATTGGGGCCATGTGTGCTACGCACAACAACCTGTCCCCCCCCATACACTGCCCCTGTGACACGCAAGTAACATGTTTTGCTTCTACACCGGTTGCTAATTATAGTGAAATAAAAATTGTCATTGGTAACATTCATCCCTTTTCCTAAGCACGGTTACATCAGCCTAAGTACCACATTGCCACCCAGTCTCTGACCAGCTGGACGAGTTTCATCTTTGCACAGGTAGGGGTATGGTCCGCTGCCAGCCAAAACTTGATCCCAAATTTGACAGGTTTGTTTGACGTGTATTGTGTCCACCGACACCATGCTTTTGTCGGAAACAGCTGCTTGTCCATGTATTGTTTTATGTTTAGCTTGAAACAGGCAATGCTGTTTTCAGTGAAGTCGTTACAAATTCCTGCTGCCAATGCAAATATATCTGTAGCTGCTCTCAAATCAAAACGCAAAAATATCAAGATTTCTCAAAAAATTATTGTAATATTATAAGACAGCAGACTATATGCTCACGTAGACAGCCAGACGGCAGTTCAGCGGTATGCCGTCAAGAGGTTCCTTAACTATATCCCAATGGTATAAAGACTAGGAGTTTTCTCCTACGATGGGTCCCCCCAACGACTGACCGTCCTGGGTAAAAATAAATTCTAATTAGTAAATAACAAATTAAGTAAATAATTTATTTGAAAAAAGAGAAAAAAAAATTTCTTAACCGGAACACTGCCTTTCTACTCAAGACCACAACTTAGAAGGAGGGGCTGGACACTCCCCGCGATTCTTTCCTCCTTTCTAGACCTCCCTTAGGGAGGAGAAGTATCTGGAAGGGCTGGCCTGACAGTTCGTTTCCGGGTCAGGGAAGTGGGTCAGCCTGGAGAGGAGCGCGACTCTGTTGTAAGACCGTATTGATTTGAAAGGTAAACGAGAGGCAGCTGCAAGTAATAAGGCAGCTGCAACCGTTTATCTCGATATCATGCGGGATTACATATAGGGGCCAGGGTAACGCTGATCTTCTCCTTCGTTTGGGTTAACGTTAGGAGAGAAGGACTGAGAGAGGAGCTCTCAGAGTATTTGTGAAGAGTGTTTTACGTGTTGTGTGTTATTTTCTGTCTGTCTGTAATTGTCTGTCTTTGTCGCACCAATAGACAGTTAACGCACATCTCCGGAGCTGTCGAAAGGAGAGCACTATCCGGAGCACCACTGCACTGAGCACCTGCACGTTTTCGATCACCCAGGACTGGTGACCGTACCGTTGTTTTTGTTCGGGACTGTGCCCTTGTTTTCATTATCCCCGTGCTTTACACATTGTTGTGTATTGCCGGGGATTTATCATTTTTGACGGTAGCCAGACCTGGAAAAGAGCAATAAACCACACTTATTCACTGAATCACTGTTGTCTGTTCATCACTCCTGCACCGCATCACCGCGACATCTGTTCCCCTTACCAACCACTTTGCCACAGGCCTGCATCAAACATCCATGTAACTTTTTACAGTCCGTAATCTATTGTTTAGCAATCAAAAAGTCTTTGCAAGATAACTGTCAAATCTGTGCACCAAACTTCCCTGTCCTACTGTGCTTCTTTTCATGCCATGCATATTTCTTTGCAGAGTAGCTCAGGATGCTTGACTGAAGTTGTGCTGTATGAGCAGAATCCCTTTCAGAGACTCGCCAGTCAAGCTGTCCCTTTCCTTTGTCCAATGGCTTTGCATCAGTGAAAAAACTCACTCTACATTTGTATTGACAGAGGGAACAGAAAAGAACTGTGCAATCTTTCACAGTGCTGAGTAACAGTCAATGTTTTTGGAATGTTCTTTAAATATTTGGGCTATTTTTGGAGTGCTAGCATATTCTTGAACTCTTCATCACTTTTGCAACCTTCCACACATTTCTTGAGATTGCTGAACTGATCAAAGCACTTACCTAAACAACAAGAAAAGGTTTTCAGTTTGGAACTCGCTGCAGCTCGGTGTTGATTACATTATCATCTGTGCCTTTTTGCAGTTTGACGTTCAAGCAACATTTACATATTAAGTGATGGAAACTGAAACTTAAAAGTCATTAAGTCTCTTTTTTTTTTAATAGTTTTCTTAAATACCAATACAGTACTAGTAGCATTTTAATAGCAAACTGTATTTATCTTACGTAGTTATCTCAATTTAAATCTCAGTGTTTCCAGAAATATATTTTAAGAGGAATTGTCATACCTCCCATTAAAATCTACATTAAGCCACACTCGCTTTAGCGTTCAGGGATAATAAAGAGCACATTTTAACATGAAATTTGGAAGGTCTCAAACCTCAGCTGCTAAAAATATAATTTGTCAACACAATATGTACCAGTAGTGATTTTGTTATACAAGTCTCTTTGATTTATTTGTGTAGGGCAACTGAATGAAATAATGTCTGTTTATTTATTTATTTGACAGATGCCTTTATCCAAGTGGCAAACACTGTTGCAGCAGCAAACGTCATTCAAAATGATCTAGACAAGATTCAGAACTGGGCAGACACATGGCAAATGACATTTAATAGAGAAAAGTGTAAGGTACTGCACGCAGGAAATAAAAATGTACATTATAAACATCATGTGGGAGATACTGAAATTGGAGAAGGAATCTATGAAAAAGACCTAGGAGTTTTTGTTGACTCAGAAATGTCTTCATCTAGACAATGTGGGGAAGTTATAAGAAAAAGGTTAACAAGATGCTCGGATACATTGTGAAAAGTGTTGAATTTAAATCAAGGGAAGTAATGTTAAAACTGTGCAATGCACTAGTAAGACCTCATCTTGAATATTGTGTGCAGTTCTGGTCACCTCGCTATAAAAAAGATATTGCTGCTCTAGAAAGAGTGCAAAGAAGAGCGACCAGAATTATTCTGGGCTTAAAAGGCATGTCATATGCAGACAGGCTAAAAGAATTGAATCTGTTCAGTCTTGAACAAAGAAGACTACGTGGAGACCTAATTCAAGCATTGAAAATTCTAAAAGGTATTGACAGTGTCGACCCAAGGGACTTTTTCAGCCTGAAAAAAGAAACAAGGACCAGGGGTCACAAATGGAGATTAGACAAAGGGTCATTCAGAACAGAAAATAGGAGGCACTTTTTTTACACAGAGAATTGTGAGGGTCTGGAATCAACTCCCCAGTAATGTTGTTGAAGCTGACACCCTGGGATCCTTCAAGAAGCTGCTTGATGAGATTCTGGGATCAATAAGCTACTAACAACCAAACGAGCAAGATGGGCCGAATGGCCTCCTCTCGTTTGTAAACTTTCTTATGTTCTTATGTTCAAGGCGACTTACAAGTATTACATGGCAGTGCAAGGTTACTATATGTTTATAATATATAGGCCCATATCATTTGTATTTATTTATTTTCATTTTTTTGCAAAAAACAGAAAGATAAAGAAATATGAAGTCAGTTCTTTTTTTTTTTAAATTGGTTCCATGTTTTGACACATACATATTTGGCTTGTTTAACAACGTGTGTTATATTATAGTTATATCAAACAAGTGTTTTGTTTTTGTTGTTTTGGAGGATGTGATGCAAATGTAGTCAGTGCATACAAAAAAGGAGGGCTATCCTGTTTTATTATGTTTCATTTTACTATATGTTACAGTACACAGTGCATTTATTTGAAGCAAAACTAAAGGATTGCAGAGCACCTTATAACGCAATAAACCCCAAGAGGCTTTTGCCGATCACAAAATACGCAGTCTAATCTTTGTCTATGAATAAACCGCTGTAGTTTAAGTTCCTCCATTAAAAATGTTTGATCAAGTTCTGATCCAGTTATGATCCTGTTCTGAAGCAAGATCGAATTAGTATCAGATTTTGGCTCAAACTGAGCTCAGGATCAACCCTGATGCTTTTATTACAACCCAATATGTCACAGGAGCAAGATCAAATCTGGGATCCAGTACAACCGGCCCCAGTGAACAATGTAGTCGCACACTGACTGTGCAGGCACGGCGCTATTAGGACACGCCTGGAATTGCAGTTCTGATCTTTAACACATGCAGAGTAATTTAAATTTTAAACATGAAAACAGTCCAAATGACTATCCCTGGCATTCTAGTGTTAATTAAAAATAAATAAAGGAATGACCTATTTGGTAGAAATAGATAAATGATTTAAACAAATGTATATACTAATAAATACATTTAGAAATAAATATTTTTAAATAAATAAATGTAGAAATTAATACATGTTTATATTGTGATGGGCATGGCTGGACTGACTATATATATATATATATATATATATATATATATATATATACACACAGTGCCTTGCAAAAGTATTCAGACCCCTGACCAATTCTCTCATATTACTGAATTACAAATGGTACATTGAAATTTTGTTCTGTTTGATATTTTATTTTAAAACACTTAAACTCAAATCAATTATTGTAAGGTGACATTGGTTTTATGTTGGGAAATATTTTTAAGAAAAATAAAAAACTGAAATATCTTGCTTGCATAAGTATTCAACCCCCACACATTAATATTTGGTAGAGCCACCTTTTGTTGCAATAACAGCTTTAAGTTTTTTGGGGTAAGTATGTACCAGCTTTGCACACAGTATCGGAATGATTTTGGCTCATTCTTCTTGGCAGATTTGCTCCAAGTTGTTCAAGTTGGTTGGACGATGCTTGCGGACCGCAGTTTTCAAATAGTGCTACAGATTCTCAATGGGATTGAGATCAGGACTTTGACATTTAGGACATTCACCTTTTTGTTCTTGAGCCACTCCAATGTTGCTTTGGCCTTGTGCTTGGGATCATTGTCCTGCTGAAAGGTGAATTTCCTCCCAAGCTTCAGTTTTTTAGCAGACTGAAGCAGATTCTCTTGCAGTATTTTCCTGTATTTTGCTCCATCCATTCTTCCTTCAATTATAACAAGATGCCCAGTCCCTGCCGATGAGAAGTATCCCCACAGCATGATGCTGCCACCACCATACTTCACTGTAGGGATGGTGTGTCTTGAGGCATGGGCAGTGTTAGGTTTGCGCCACACATAGAACTTTGAGTTTTGGCCAAAAAACTCTATCTTGGTCTCATCTGACCACAAAACCTTTTGCCACTTCACAGCTGAGTCACTCTCATGCTTTCTGGCAAACTCCAGATGTGCTTTCAGATGGTACTTTTTGAGTAACAGCTTCTTTCTTGCCACCCTCCCATACAGGCCAGTGTTATGCAGAGCTTTTGATATGGTTGACTGGTGCACTATTACTCCACTCCCAGACATTGTACTCTGTAGCTCCTTCAAAGTGATTGTTGGCCTCTCTGTGGCTTCTCTCACAAGCCTCCTTCTTGTTTGAGTGCTGAGTTTTGAGGGACGGCCTTTTCTTGGCAGTGCCTGGGTGGCGTGATGCAGCTTCCACTTCTTGATTATTGATCCAACTGTCCTCACTGGGATATCCAAACACTTGGATATTATTTTGTACCCTTTTCATATTCTATGCATTTGTATTACTTTATCTCTAACTTCTGTAGAATGCTCTTTGGTCTTCATTTTCCTTCAGATTCACAGCCTTACAAATGATTCTTCAACAGTGGTGTTTTTATCTAGAAAATGTGACAGCAACTTTAATGGTTCACAGGTGGAGGCCAATGGTAAGGTAATTGTGTCCTTGTTAGGGCAATTTCTTTCATCGGTGCAAACTGGGAGCTTCCACAGCACAGGGGTTGAATACTTATGCAAGCAAGATATTTCAGTTTTTTTATTTTTCTATACATAAAATATTTCCCAACATAAAACCAATGTCACCTTACAAAAGTAAATAAACCAGCTGTTCTTCCCCTATTGTGTTGCAGATGAAAAGATCTATTGTACATTCAGAAAGGAATACCACTTATTTGTCCTTATTAATTGCATACCTTAACCCTAGTAAAAAAATAAATAAAAAAATAATAGAAACTAATCCAACTATGCAAAAAAGCTGACATAAAGTGCTCAGAGAAGTTATCTAATTGAATTCGAAGACACTTTCTTATTATTATTGTTTGGTACTGAAAACATGAGTATATTTCAAACTTTGCATATGATTCATATCAAATTAGCTTAATATAGGGCTTTTTTGTATCCGAACATCTCACAGGGAACTCAAAGCAACCCACAAGCACATATGAGTGAGTCAACAGGGCTGACGGACCACCCTGGTTGTGCTAGTGAAATAACTATCCTTAATTTGAGAGTGCAGAAAATATAAACTGTAAAAAAGTCTTTACACTCTTGAACATTTTTCACATTCTGCTGTCTAAAAAATAAAATTCAAAATGCTTAAAGTAGAAGTTTGTTTCACTGATTTACACTTCAACATGAAAGAACAATTATAGAAATATTCAAAAAGCCAAGCCCCTTTTGCAGCAATAACAGCCATGAGTCGTTTTGGATAGGTGTCCACCACCTTAGCAAAGTGGGATGGTGCAGTTTTTCAAGTTGGTTGGGGATCGTCTGTGGACTGCAGTCTTCAAGTCTTGCCACAGATTTTCTATAGGATTCAGGTCTGGGCTTTGACTAGGCCACTCGAGGACATTCACTTTCTTCTTGCTGAGCAAGTGTAGATGATGTTGTTTAGATTAGTGAAACAAACTCCTACTTAAATGCATTTTGAATTATTTTTTTTAGGCAGTAGAATGAGAAAAATGTTAAAGGGTGTGAAGACTTTTTCAAGGCACTGTGTATATATATATATATATATATATATATATATATATATATATATATATATATAGTCTATAATATATTATGTTTGACTTAGTACCTGAAATTTTTCACGAATGAAAAAATTGTCCGAGGAAACAGGGTGGAGTCAGGGGCTCCTTTTCCACCTCTCCCTGTCCAGCTCTCTCCATTTTCACACTTGCACACTGGAGCCGAGCCGGAACCGTGAAACTCTGGTCTCGCCAGATATCTGGTACTGGCTTGGTTCTGAGCAAGGCTAGGGGCGGGGTTAACCCCTACTGTCCGAAACAATAAAGTCTACCAAAAGATTTCACAGGAATTGAGAAATACGGGACTAAACCACAGCACAAAACAGTGTTGTGAAAAAAATAAAAAAATAAAATAGGATTACAAAAAAAAAATAAAGATCATAACAATAATGTGGGTCAGACAGCAGAAAAAGTAAATATTGAGAGGTTAAGTGATTCATTTCTGAACTTCGCAAATTCTTCTGGGAATTGAATTGTAGTTCGGCGCGGTGACACCATAACGCTGTTATGGGCAGTCGCTGTAATGATCTGCGCTGTTATGGGCAGTCGCTGTAATGATCTGCGCTGTTATGGGCAGTCGCTGTAATGATCTGCGCTGTTATGGGCAGTCTGTAATGATCTGCGCTGTTATGGGCAGTCGCTGTAATGATCTGCGCTGTTATGGGCAGTCGCTGTAATGATCTGCGCTGTTATGGGCAGTCACTGTAATGTCGTAGCGCTGTTATGGGCAGTCGCTGTAATGATCTGCGCTGTTATGGGCAGTCGCTGTAATGATCTGCGCTGTTATGGGCAGTCGCTGTAATGATCTGCGCTGTTATGGGCAGTCGCTGTAATGATCTGCGCTGTTATGGGCAGTCGCTGTAATGATCTGCGCTGTTATGGGCAGTCGCTGTAATGATCTGCGCTGTTATGGGCAGTCGCTGTAATGATCTGCGCTGTTATGGGCAGTCACTGTAATGATCTGCGCTGTTATGGGCAGTCACTGTAATGATCTGCGCTGTTATGGGCAGTCACTGTAATGATCTGCGCTGTTATGGGCAGTCACTGTAATGATCTGCGCTGTTATGGGCAGTCACTGTAATGATCTGCGCTGTTATGGGCAGTCACTGTAATGTGTTATGGGCAGTCGCTGTAATGATCTGCGCTGTTATGGGCAGTCACTGTAATGTTCTGCGCTGTTATGGGCAGTCGCTGTAATGATCTGCGCTGTTATGGGCAGTCACTGTAATGATCTGCGCTGTTATGGGCAGTCACTGTAATGATCTGCGCTGTTATGGGCAGTCGCTGTAATGATCTGCGCTGTTATGGGCAGTCGCTGTAATGATCTGCGCTGTTATGGGCAGTCACTGTAATGATCTGCGCTGTTATGGGCAGTCGCTGTAATGTCGTAGCGCTGTTATGGGCAGTCGCTGTAATGTCGTAGCGCTGTTATGGGCAGTCGCTGTAATGTACCTTGCGGTGATGTTTGCGCAGTCTTGGATTTGTGGTTATGTTTTGATACGAAATTCAAGAGAATGTTAACATATGAGAATGTAATAGTTTTATAGTGACTGAACTAAGTCTGACCTTTTTCTAAGTTTATACAAAATCCAGTGGAAGCAGGTTTTAAGACAATCTCTCTTTTGCCAATTTTTTTGTGTTGATTAACCCTGTCTGACATCATCAAAAAGACATAAAGCACAGGTCTCTAGTCATTTTTGAGTTTCTGAGAACAATAGGAGCTGAAAAAAGGGGTGTTTGAGTAATAGAGCTAGCAGCTGCACCACAGAGATACGATGGACACAAACAAAGGAGATAGCTGCTTCCACATCCAGTGATCAAAGAATATGACAGATATTGAGATGTTATAGTAATAAAATAATGACTTGGATCACATTATTAAGGAGTTTGGTGATAAAACAAGTGATTAGGAGAGAATTTATCAGTATGCATATCTATAAATAGGTATGTGAAAAATACAGCGAACAAGGGATGGGGCTTGGCTGGAGATACAGTACTGAGTGTCCTTTTGCGATTCAGTGCCTTTTAAACCTGTTTTACTCTGAAAAATGGCTTTTGTAATTCAAATGTAAATATCTCCATGTATGTGAATATCTCGTGTATGTCCATTTTTAAGTGTTAATAAATATTTGAATTAAATACCCATACGGCATTTCAGCTGCAGAATCGTAAAAATGAATAAGTTATAAGCACTTGCTTCTTCAATCACCAGACCTGCAGTTTATGCGGCATATTGAAATCAGTACAATATAGCCGACAGTTTAGTTTGAGCTTTGTAATAAAATCAGTCATTGTGAAATAACATATTATATACTCCTGTCGAGTGCTGAAACACTAATGAAAGTCATTCTAAACATTATTATTATTATTATTATTATTATTATTATTATTATTATTATTATTTATTAGTAGTTGTCACAAAATGTACACATTGAATCACAATAGTGTGATATAGCTATGCTACTTTTTTCTCGTCTGCTTGTCCTCTGAATCAGCTCGTGAGTGTGTAACTGTCTCCCTGCACTCCACTTCACTCCTCGGGCAGAAAGACTGCCACTCTGAGTGTGTACAGGTAAAAAAATAAAGAAGTGCTTTTTCTAAGCTCACTGCACAAATTGGTAACCATCGGAACAGATGCTGTTGCATTTTACAACACAATGAAGTATGTTGTGGATATACTAGATCAAATGACACGGCTGTATTCTGTCAAAGGTGGGACTCGTAGGTGTCCTGTGGATGTTTTTTTATAATGTTTTGGACATGGCAGCCATCAGCACTTTGGTTTTGTACAACACAATCACTCAGAGGGACTTCACTTTGCAGCTAGCCCTGGAGCTAGGGCAGAAACATTTTGATAAGAGACACGAACGCCGGCTGGCAAATGCCCCGCAACCTTCAGCCAGTGCAGCGCCCACTGGCACACAGAATAAAAGACAATGCCAGGTTGCTAAATGCAACAAAAACAGAACTTTTGATGTCTGCATCTGTTATGAAGAGAGTCTGTGGCAAATGCACTGGTACAGTTGAAAAGTGTGTTTTCTGCATAGATTGTACTAGGAAAGCTGTAATAGAACTCTGAACAGACAAACAGAGCCTGTTTCACTCAAAGCGCTTTCATGTTATTTAAGTTATGTTATATTTTTGTTTTATGCTATTTTTATAATTTAGTTATTTATGTTTTATAATTTTATATGTGCATACGGCTTTCTACACCTGTTTACACAGAAGTTTACTGCGTAAAGTTTATTTTACTACAGTTTTTTATGTTTATGTATTTGTGATCGTTTTGGAAAAAATAATAAAAACATTCAATTTTCAATTTAAATATGTTTCTGCTCTGAAAATGTTATGTATGATGTTTGTAAATAAAAACAGTAAGTAGTATCCGATTGTTTGTTTTTCATTTTCATATCGAAGACGTTCTAGTGTTCTCAGTTCTAGTGTTAATAAGACTATGATAAGTATAACTGACTGTACTACTTTTCCCCAAAGTAATCGTACACCTTTTTTGATTTGGTGGTTCTCTCCCCGCACTTGGTATGTTTGCATATGCCAGAGGGACTTGTCTTTCTTCTTTATATTTATTTCATTTCTCTCCTGTTTAACACACTTTATTTCTTTATATTTAATTTTTACCAAAAAGGTATTTGTTTTTATATATTTTATTTTGGACAAAAAATTGTTTTTAGTTTTTGTTTAAAAACGGAATTAGTTTTAAACCCCCATTTCTACCATGTGCAGAGTGGGGGAGAGACAGACAATTAAAGCAGGCCATGCTCTGCCCCTTTTCTTGTTTTTAGTTGTTTATAGTTTACTTTTTCTCTCTACCTTTTGTCTTGCCCTTTATTTTAAGGGAGTTAAAGCAGTCTTTGTGCTTGTCTTCTGTCTGTGAGTGCCCTTGCACTTCTGACTATTGCAATTTAGTTAGTTTTGACTTGTGTTGTGTGTGCCCCTGCACTGTTGATTTTTCCAGTGCAAGGCAGTGCACAGCACATGTCCAAGTCCACCGCCCTCTAAGATACCTACAGAGGGGGGTAAAATAACACATGCCCTCCTCCCAACTACATCCAAAGGGGAGAAAGGGGAAGAAGCCCCTGAAGCAGCCAGGCCCTCTATGCCACATGCTGTTTGGTGGCGGGGGGAAGAGACAACAAAGCCCAACATCTATTGGTGGGTCAGAGGGAGCACCTGAAAAGTAGACTCCCTCGCTGGAAAAGCCTCAGGCTTTGTACGACTCATACGATGACTGCCCCCCTTATCCGAAGGCAGAGGTGGCATAGCCTGACCCGAGGTTGGGGTAGTGAGATCACTTGCCCCCACAAAAGAAGGACCCCTGGCTCCATAGAAGTTCCCCAAACAAGAAAAAGACCTCATGAAAAACGGGTTAGATATATGTATGGATTATGTGTAACTATACCTGTATCTCTCGCTCAGCGATAAAAGTTCCATTTTAGTTTCGTCAGACCACAAAACTTTTTGCCACATGGCTACAGAATCTCCTGAGTGTTTTTTTTTTTTTTTGCATACTTCAAATGAGATTCAAAGTGGGCTTTCTTGAATAATGGCTTCCTTCTTGCCACCCTACCATACAGGCCAGATTTGTGGAGTGCTTGGGATATTGTTGTCACATGCGCACTTTGACCAGTCTTGGCAATAAAAGCTTGAGCTCTTACAAAGTCGCCATTGTCCTCTTGGTAACCACTCTGATCAGTCTGCTTCTTATTCGGTCATCCAGTTTGGAGGGACAGTCTGATCTAGGCAGGTGGTGCCATACACCTTCCACATCTTAATAATCGCCTTGAACGTGCCTTAAGGGATATTCAAGGCATTTGACATTTTTTTATACCCATCCCGATCGTGTGTGTTTGTGTCCATCTGTCTGCGGTTATTGTTCTTATACAGTTCTACGGTTATGCACCATGCAATGCTGTGGACACGGTTTATATTTTCTGCACTCTTAAGGATTATTCATACACTAGTACAGTGTGGTCCATCAACCCCGTCGACTCACTCATAAGTGATCGTGGGTTGATTCGAGCTCCCTATGAGATAGTCAGATATAAATATGCCCTGTATAAAGCTAATTTGATACAAATCATATGCAAAGTTTGAAATGTATGCATTTTTTCAATAAGAACATAAGAACATAAGAAAAATTTACAAACGAGAGGAGGCCATTCGGCCCATCTTGCTCGTTTGGTTGTTTAGTAGCTTACTGATCCCAGAATCTTATCAAGCAGCTTCTTGAAGATCCCAGGGTGTCAGCTTCAACAACATTACTGGGGAGTTGATTCCAGACCCACATGATTCTCTGTGTAAAAGTGCCTCCTATTTTCTGTTCTGAATGCCCCTGTGTCTAATCTCCATTTGTGACCCCTGGTCCTTGTTTCTTTTTTCAGGTCGAAAAAGTCCCTTGAGTCGACATTGTCAATACCTTTTAGAATTTTGAATACTTGAATTAGGTCGACACGTAGTCTTCTTTGTTCAAGACTGAACAGATTCAATTATTTTATCCTGTCTGCATATGACATGCCTTTTAAACCCGGAAAAATTCTGGTCGCTCTTCTTTGCACTCTTTCTAGAGCAGCAATATCTTTTTTTATAGCGAGGTGACCAAAACTGAACACAATATTCAAGATGAGGTCTTACTAATGCATTGTACAGTTTTAACATTACTTCCCTTGATTTAAATTCAACACTTTTCACAATGTAGCCGAGCATCTTGTTGGCCTTTTTTATAGCTTCCCCACATTGTCTAGATGTAGACATTTCTGAGTCAACAAAAACCCCTAGGTCTTTTTCATAAATTCCTTCTCCAATTTCAGTATCTCCCATATGATATTTATAATGCACATTTTTATTTCCTGCGTGCAGTACCTTACACTTTTCTCTTTTAAATGTCATTTGCCATGTGTCTGCCCAGTTCTGAATCTTGTCTAGATCATTTTGAATGACCTTTGCTGCTGCAACAGTGTTTGCCACTCCTCCTATTTTTGTGTCGTCTGCAAATTTAGAAAGTTTGCTTACTATACCAAAATCTAAATCATTAATGTAGATTAGGAATAGCAGAGGACCTAATACTGATCCCTGTGGTAATCCACTGATTACCACATTCCATCTGAGGTTTCTCCTCTAATCAGTACTTTCTGTTTTCTACATGTTAACCACTCCCTAATCCATGTACATGTGTTTCCTTGAATCCCTACTGCATTCATTTTGAGAATTCATCTTTTGTGTGGGACTTTGTCAAAAGCTTTCTTGAAATCTAAATAAACCATGTCATATGCTTTGCAATTATCCATTATCGAAGTTGCATCCTCAAAAAAATCAAGCAAGTTAGTTAGACACGATCTCCCTTTCAAAAAACCATGTTAACTGTCTCCCAGCACCCTGTTACCATATAGGTACTTTTCCATTTTGGATCTTATTATAGTTTCCATAAGTTTGCATATAATAGAAATCAGGCTTACTGGTCTGTAGTTACCTGGTTCAGTTTTGTTTCCCTTTTTCTGGATCGGTATTACGTTTGCAATTTTCCAGTGTGTCGGTACAACCCCTGTGTCAAGAGACTGTTGCATGATCTTGGTTGGCGGTTTATAAATAACTTCTTTCATTTCTTTGAGTACTATTGGGAGGATCTCATCCGGCCCAGGGGATTTGTTTATTTTTAGAGCTCCTAGTCCCTTTAACACTTCTGCCTCGGTTATGCTAAAGTTATTTAAAACTGAATAGGAACTGGATGACATGTGGGGCATGTTGTCCGTATCCTCCTTTGTAAAAACTTGTGAAAAGTAATCATTGCCCTTGCTTTATTCTCATGTCGGTTTTCTGATTAGAGCTGGTTTCGACCCCTCTGAAGAGATTAGCAAAAAGCCATTGTGCTTTTCACTATGCGAGGCCTTGTGTAGTTGTTACACCATGTGAGAGCCGTTGTGGTGCTGTATGGAGACCTCGCAGGTTCGCAGCATTGGCCACAGTGACCATAAAAAAAAACAAAAAACAAAACAGCTTGGGCCTAGCGCCCCTCTCAATCCTTGAGCTTTCCTAACGCGGCTGTGCTTTCCCTCGGCGACCACTCCAATTGAATCGGCTGCATACCCTAGCATCGACTGCGTTTTTTCCAGCCGATCGCGAGATTGAGAAAATACTGCCTTCCCGATTGACTTGGCACCGGTGTAAACATCTTCAGCGCCGTCTACAGCTCGGCCCCGACTGTGTCTACCATCGGAACCGACCTTGGAATAGGTCCACTCGGCACCGATCTCAGCACCAACTGATTCGGCACCTGGGAATAGCTTTGAGGCCGTCTAAAGCCCGGCACCGACCACGCTACATGTCGGCATTGACATCAGCGCCGATGTACTCGGCTCCGCCCACTCGGCACCGACCACACGCATCTCGATGTCGACCTCAGCACCGACAGCGCTCGACGCCGATCCCAGCACCAAAATGATTCGGCACCGGTGAATCATTTAAAAAAAAAAAAAAACGCATCTGCAGGCTGCTCATTGATCACAGCAGTTTAAAAAAAAAAAAAAAAAAACACCAATGTGACCGGTGTTCCACCAGTTTGACCGGTGCTCAGCTAAGCTGCCCAGGCAGGACGAACATCAATCCTGTGCCAGGAGCCTAGGGCCAGAACACGCAGCCAAGGCACTGGCAGGTGAGCTAGACTGCTCTCCATGTCAGAAGTTCTCGAGGAGAACTAAGCGACTGAGAACAGCCCTATCCCCAGCAGAGTTTCTCTCCTCCAACCAGGGGAGAATGAGATCAGTGGTCCAAGAGCCTCCGCAGAGGTCATCCAGGACACCCCCTGCTACAGTGACCAGGGAGCTCTCACGCTCATCTGGGTCACCCTCTCCTACCCCACCACCGGTACAGAGGCGCAGATACCTCTCAAGGGAGGCGAAATGGTCACCGCCCAGGCGGTACCACTCGAGGGGACGCTCAGCAGAGGACAGGCAGTCCCCGCACAAGCACCGCTCCCCTTCTCCACACAGGCACAGACGTTCACCGTCAGGATCGCCTCAAAGGCGCCCAAGTTTGGCCGAGCGGCACTTGGTGGAGCTGGCAGACTGTAAGGAATCAGCAGACCATGCTGGAGACCCTATTGGAATCTCATGCCAGCCCCAGCCCCCAGTCTCGTTCCCCATCCCCTCTGCCTAGACCCCCTAGCCCAGGCGAGCTGTTCTTGTCCGTGTCCAGATCAGATGTCTCGGACCCAGCCACCTCCATTGAGCAGACCACAGTGGGGGGCTCCTTAACGCCCTTGCCACACGTGTCGCAGAGGGAAGAGTATTGAGCCCTAATGCAGCATGCAGCTGCAGCCACGGATGTTCCCTAGCCGGCAGAACAAGAGGGAAAGGGGAACCGCTTCATCCAGCAGAAAGGGCACACACAGCATGCCCTTCTCCTATGCCAGGACTTCCTGGAACTGGTGCGCTCCTCCTGGAGCAACCCAACTTCTGCACCCTCAGCCTCCAGAACAGCAGAGTCTCTGCTTCTTACTGCAGGAGCCCAAGAAGCGGCCCTAGGCGTATTCCCCACTATCGGGCACATGGTCACGGTTTTGGTGCAAGGTTCCACCTTCACCAAGGAGGATAAGGACCCAACCTGTCCGTCCAAGCCTTGCAGAGCAGCAGCAGATGCCATTGCCATACTGGTGTTCTACCAGAATCAGTTGGCAGAGAGGCTGCAGGTGAGGGCTACACAGACAGACATGGGGGAGCTCCAGGCGGTGGCTAAGACAATGACTGACCTAATAGGGGAGTTAGGTCAGGCATCAGGGAGGTCGCTGGTGGCCAACCGCCGGCATTTGTGGCTGACACAAGCCAAGGTCATGGAGACCGAGAAGGTGGCACTACTGGACGCCCCCATTACACTATCGGCAAACTTTTGGGGTGACCATTGATGTGTGCCTGAGAGATCCCACAAGGCCACGGAGCTCGCCTCCAAGTTTTCGCGCCTTCTGGTTTATTGTCAGCGCCCAAGGTGGCATGGGCAGCCTGCCGGGGTGAAAGGGTCTGAACATCGCCCCTCACCCCAGAATAGACGAGGGCAGAGGTAGAGGTAGGCCAGCGGCAGGGCAGGGGTAACGGGTTCTCCGGCTGGAGACCGAGGCCAGGGCCTAAGAAAAACCTGACCCCTCCCAATCTCAAGGGAGACCGCCCCTGAGGGACCCAGGCTGCCACCAAAACCCCCCCACAACCAGACTGACCAACGGCAACGACCCATGGCAAGGCTGCAACCAGAACTCCTGGGTGCTATCAACAATGAGACACGGATACGCTTTACAATTCCGCATAGGTTCGCCACCCTTCAAGGGTGTGCTCCCCACTACCTATGAACCAGCGAGGGTGATACTCCTTCAACAGGATATCGCCAATCTTCAAAGGAAGCATGCTGTATGCTTGGTAAGCTCAAGCAATGCCCTCAGCGGCTTTTACTCCAGATACTTCCTGGTGCCCAAAAGGGACGGTGGTTTCAGATGAATTATGGACCTCATGGTCCTCAGCTTGTTCATCAAACAGAGGAAGTTCAACATGTTGACAGCACAGCGTATCCACCAGTCCATCCAACCGAGCGAATGGCTCACATCGATCGACCTGCAAGATGCCTACTTTCACGATCCGTCCTGCACACAGAAAATATCTGTGCTTTTCCTATTCAGAGAGGACGCTATCCTACAGGTCAGAATATATCAAAGGTTGTTGGGGCTGATGGCAGCCGCCTCGAGAATCCTTCCACTAGGGCTGCTGAGAATGTGCCCGCTTCAAGCCTGGGTAAATACGCCCAAGGTGCACCCGGTCCGAGATCGGTACTGGCTGGTGCGAGTGTCCAGACGATGCCGGAAGACACTGGAGTGTCGGCTCCGTCCCGGCAAACTACTCCTCGGGTCTCCCCTCGGATCCCCTCACAGAAGGGAAGTGATCACTACTGACACCTCCAGCCTAGGTCCACTCATTGCCCCCTATGGTTCTCCATGGAGAGAGACGTGGCCCCCATGTGAGTAGACGTTAGGTTATTACCATAACCCTGGTTCCCTGAAAAGAGAATGACAACCATTACCCTTTGATGTCATGTCCCCAGCTGACCTCTGTTTTCAAAAGAAAATGGCGATGTG
The DNA here is from genome assembly GCF_017654505.1 of Polyodon spathula. Taxonomy (NCBI): domain Eukaryota; kingdom Metazoa; phylum Chordata; class Actinopteri; order Acipenseriformes; family Polyodontidae; genus Polyodon; species Polyodon spathula. Next base: position 25,986,958 of record NC_054543.1, read on the forward strand.
TTACTGTGAGGACAGCCCTCTTCAACAGGAGGTGGGCAGGACTTCCCCCTCATAGCATGGCCCTGATAGGGCAGCTTTTGTATATTTGCTCAGATATTGACAGTCAGAGAGGCTCTTCCCATTTGGTAATGCTGGTCATTCTCTTTTCAGGGAACCAGTGTTATAATGTTCTAGTGATGGAAGATAAAGTTACCACGATTGAGATATATAATTCTCTGTAGCTGATTAATAGCTTTTAAGCTGTTATGTTGGAGAGTTTTTAAGGTTTTAGTTTAAGATGTTTTTCTCAGAGTCCGAGCTTAATGCTCCTGGTTTTTAGAGAAACTCTTAGTCAAATGATAGACACACTTTTATAATCTTTCTGTTCTTCCTCTATTTAGAAAATGTAATTTACACTTGCTGCATACATAGAATAAATGCATACTGAATAAAAATGTTAGTGAACATAAACACGCAAGCTGCTTTGAGCATGGGGACATTATTTGCTTCAAAACTAATACAGTGTTGCTATGTTTACTGTAAGCCATCTTCACGCAAAGCTTTTAAAAAAAATCAAAACCAATGGTAAATATACAATAACCTGCAACTGTTGTCTTCTTTCTTAACTTTTGAATTCCCTGCCTCCCTAGATCTGCTTTCTTAATATATCTGACACAGTACTCTGCACTCTTTCTTGATATTGCCAACACAACCAATAAGAAGGCTTGGTTTGAGCATTGCTAAGGCTATTTTAAACAAATAAGCATTGTATTTATGAAGCTTGCTTTGTTTAATTCAAATGCATTTAATAGCTACAAATACATGTTGCCAGTGTCGGCAAACATGTGCATTATCATATAAACACATTGCACAAAAAAGAGTAAAACACTTTCTTAACTGGGGTATTGAATCGTCACTGCTACACAGCTCACTGACAAGCCCACACAGCTCACCTCTCTCAAAGGGGAATGCACCAAAAGGCTGATTGCTACAATGCTTGCTTTGTGTTTCCATTGGTTTCTGAAATCTGTGTATTTTACATTCTGTTCAGCAGCCTCTATAGTAACTTTGTTTAATGTGTGATTCTAAAACTAAATAGCGATTGATAGTATTTTCTACAAAGACACATTAAGATATGCAAAACAAATACCTCAGTCTGCATGTACAGTTTCTTAGGGAAATACCTTGAAACGATCATCAGCCGAAATATCCTTTTTTTTATTTTTTTTGTTTTTTTTTTGTTCAATTCTATTATTTTACCTCCAATGCTGAAAACTAGATTTTTAGCAACCTAAATCAAAACAATGCAGCACCAACTTATGTCCCACCCCCTGCTGCACAGTACAGGCCACAGAAAAGCAGTAAAGATGCACTGATAGGCTGATTAAAACTTTGTTGTCATTTGAAGAGTAAACAACAACGTTAACCACTTTGGAGAATTTTTTTTTTTTTTTTTGTAAATGTTATTTGTGGACATTTCGTGTGTTTGTATTTTGCTTAAGTGCAATGCACACAGGACGGTGAAGGAATAAAAAAGGGCTATCTACAGAAGGAAAATGTGTAGTTTGCGTCGCTTGCATTGTGCAGTAGTTCATTTAAACTAGGTTTCTTTTTCCCCTCTCCGTACTTGGTTGTATGCATCGGCTGCGAGGTGAGTTTTTGGTGACCCCTCAATTTCACGATTTCCACGAAACCCCTAATTATAACTATCACTGTAGTTATGAAACAAAAAAAATATATACCTCATATCAATAGTATTCTTGTCAGTACTGAACAGTGTACACGTTCAGTTCTGTATGTAGATAGCACAGTGTTAAATCACACCCGATTTCTCTCTAAACACAGCCCTATCAATACAACTTAATTAAAATAAACGGTAGAACGTATAACTAATATCTATCATAAATATTAACATCAAGCAGAAATCATATTTATGGTAGCCTTACAGAATAAAACGAATTTCGTGCATACTAAGCTGTTATAAAACTTTTGTCTCAAAAACTTTGAATTTTCCCATTGACTTCTATCAACACATTTTCTCAGTAGGTTTATACTAGAAACACCTTAAAACATACACATAACCAAACGAACATCGTATTAAACATGCTGTCAGCCTACCTATAAAGACGTGGTATTTGGGCTTCAACTTACAATGCAAACTGTTTCAGCTTCTTTAAACTAGGTATTTTACTTTTTCCCCTATACAAATATATATATATGCGATATATATATATATATATATCCAACTACTATATATATAGTTTCTTATAAATATATGATATATAATATATATATATATAGTATTCTTGTTTGAGTTGCTAAGGCATTTTACACAAATCAGTTTTTTTTGTTAGTTTTTTTTGGGTACAACGCCCACTGATAGGTTTGTTGTTTTGGTTTTTTTTTTTTTTTTTTTTTTTTTTAAAAAGCCGAGAAAGAAATGCCGATGCATAAACACTGTCAATCAACGAAACCAGAGGTAAAAAATACATAGTTTTTTTATCCAGTTGGTAGGTGTACCGTTGGTTGTTCAAAAGTAAGCATACACTAGACGTACAACTCACACGATGGCTCAAAGACATTCGTGGGATAGTTATGGTGAATTAACTCATGCTTACTATTTTGCTATAATATTGCTTTTTGTTCCCAAAGGAAGAGTTACGGCTAGTTGTCTTTGTATACAGACACATACCAAGCAATGTTTGGTTACTGTTTTGCTGTCAAAAACAATGACGTGGTATTTGTGCACCATTAATTTAGCTTATTAAAAGCCTGTTGTCATTGCACAACGTTAACCACTTTGGAGAATATTTTTTTTTTTTTTTTTTGTATATCTATTACTATAAAGGAATGCACACCGAGCATAACACTGTCAATCAACCAGAGTAAAATGACCTAGTGCTTGCTCTAATAAAGCTTCCCAAAAAGTAGGCTAGTTGTCTTTGTATACTGTGTGTTACTGTAAAATAAAATCACCGTCTGTGATTACTGTGTTAGCTAGTTAACTTAGCCAGCCACGGACATTGGCGGATTTAAAGATTTTTTTTTTTCTTTAAAGTTTCCAATGGCACAGCTGTCCCCTGTGGTCGGAATGTGTAATTGTATGTACATGGTGGTGAAAATGTGTCATTACAATGGAAAAATGGACAAAACTGGCATGTCATCCGTATTGATTGGCTCATGGTGGCCATATAGTTTCATGTAACAACTTTTCCTGAATAACCTTTTTTTATAAAACAGTACATAGATAACGTATACCCCAAAATCAAGTCAATCGGCCAAAGGGTTCATGAGGCTATTCTATTACTCTAAAGGAAAACGAGCATAACACTGTCATCAACCAGAGTAAAATGACCAGTGCTTGCTTAATAAAGCTTCCCAAAAAGTCGGCTAGTTGGCATTTGTATAACTGTGTGGGTATGTAAAAAATCACGGTCTGGGATTACTGTGTTAGTAGTAACTTAGCCAGCCAGGAATTGTTGTCGTTTAAGTGTTTTACGCTAAATCCAACATGGAAGCCACACCATATGGCCTAAGAAAAATCCTTAATAAAAATTAATGTTGAACATGAGTGGACTAAGTAAAAAAAAATCACAGCTGTCCTATTTATCATTCATGAGAAGAAGACTTTTGAAAATTGTCAAACGTTTTCAGTAAATCCAAAATGGCTGTCACACCATGTGACCAAAGACCACCATATTGACCACAGCACAACGTCCCATATTCTTCTACATTTGTGCCAAATTTCGTGAGTTTTGGTGCAGCAGTTCAAAAGTTATAAGCATTTGTAACTTTTTGGAGGTGGAAGAAAATAATAATAATAAATAATAATAATAATAATAATAATCATAACAAGCTAACAAGTAGACAATGCAAATGCTTTAAAAATCAGGGCTCCCCCTTCGCAAAATTCTTGGGGGAGGGAGTGCTGACCTATTTACAGTTCAGTTATTACGTTATTTCAAAGATGTAAGGATTTTTTTTTTCCAACAATGTAAATTGCAGAATTCCTCCAAGTTTAGCTAGAGGTATTTCATAAATGTTTTAAGAAATATTTAAGTTGGCTTTAGCTACACTGTCAGATTTCATAACCTACCATTCACGGCAATCCTTTACAATTAACTGAAAGCATGGAAGTCGAAACTTAATCTTACAGTTTTAGAGAAATATAGCTTGCCTTCATACGGTTCATTTTGTTTCCTAGCAGTGATTGAAAGCATTGTAAGCTGCATTCTATGTTTACCGCGTTATGATGAATTTCAGTTTGTACTAGACTGCTATTTTAAGACATTTAAAGTTTCAATCCTCTTTTAAACCAGCACTTTGTAATTTCCCTTATGCATAGCTACTTAACCATACAAATAAACATTTTAAATGTTATCAAACCATTTTCAATATCTTCCTAGGCAACCAAAATACACTAAAATAGTAGCTTAAAACAAAATCATGTTACATACCTTCTTTAACACAAGGAGCAATAAAATAGTTGACGACTGATTGAGAATTTGTTGAATAACCATATCTTTCAATTAGAGGCATTAAATCATGGAAACATTGGTGTAATTTGCCTCTAATTGTTTCCAGTAATTCCAAATAAATTCTAGCATAGTTATTTTTTTGCATTGCACAGCAGGCTGTGAGTGTTATCCTTCCTGAATCTTTCTTTTGATTGTGGTTAGTACACTTTTAATTGTTCTAATAACTGATGAAATTTCAACGCAAGCCATTCTTCTCACAATAAAAAAAAAACACCATTTGCTTTGAATGTGTCAATTGAAATATATATTTAAAAAAATAACATGTACTACCTTGCTCTAGTTTAGTAATGAAAAGGCATTATTAATAATTTATGACAATTTGATTTTGTCATCAGATAATAAACAAAGGTAATTGTCCCTTATAGGAACAAGATAACCATTTTTCCTTAAATGTAATTCAACTTTAAATTGAAAGTATATTGTATGGAGTACAATGGAAATAAACTGAAATGTGCCATTTTGTTGAATATGTAATGAAAGTATTCTGCAAGCACATGTTATGTTTCATTATTATTGTATTTACAGCACCAGGGAACAGTGATGAACAAGAAAGAAGACAACATGCAACTGCAGAACTACAGGAAGAACCAGCCACAAAGAAGAATAAAAAGTCTGTATATATTGAAGAAGATATCTTTGTTTTATATAAACAAAATAACAAGACTTTTGCAATGTTTTCAGAGTGCTTTCTTACACTTTTCAAAGCCACAGTAAACACATTAAAAGAAATCAAACAAGCAATGGTGGCCAAAACTTCACATAAACGAGTTTGTAAGAAAGCCAAACTGAGCCATTGCTATGCACTGAAAAAGAAGAGAAAAAAGTGATTCAGAAAATGTAAGAGTACAAAAAAATTCTCACAGAGAGAGTAAAATATTAAAAAGATGGAAGTAATGTAGTAAAAATAAATAAATGACAAATGCATGTGGCTTGTTTGTGTGTTTTATTTGTGCACACAGTGCTTTTTATGCAAACATATTTTCAATTAATCTATGCCTGATTTGTGTGGCTTGCATGGCTGGCTGATCTCTGTAAACCTCATTATCTGGGTCTTCCAAAGCTTGTATTTGTCTTCTGTTCCTTCTCAGAATCAGTGATACATTTCTATTTATTGCTATATTGTGCAAGGTTTTTCTGGTGCATATTGTAGGCTTCTGCTCGATCTGTGTAGACAACCAAAGCGGTTCTTAAGCACACAAAGGTAAGATCTATTTTTATTTATATTTTTCTATGAGTTGTTATATGTTTCCTCAGCTCTTGTTGTGGGACCGGTCACTGGTTAGAAGCCACTTTTTTAAAGGATAGTTGCTGTCACCTGCAACAGACAGACAACGACACAACCCATTGCAGAATGGTTTTACACATATGTAGTTTAAATATGCTCATAAATGCACTTACCAAGTAGAAAGCAATCTTTGAATTCTCACTCTCAAAAAATCTTCAAATTTCACTGTGTTGCAAAATGAAGGAATCATGACAAGATCCCAGGAAACTTGCAAATACATTTGTGATTCAGCAACAGGCATCACAGATAAACTGAACATTTAAGGAATGACATTTTTTCTGTTTCTAAAAACAACTTCAGTCTCTGCAGGAGGTTGCATCACTACATGTATACAGTCAATTAGCGACAGCGAGTAGAAGCGACAGTGAGTGGGAGAAGTACAGGCGTGGAAAAGTACAGAGCAGTTTCGAAGCAGAAAGGAGAAATTGCATCTTGAATTGCTTTAATCAGAAAACAGAGGACATTGGGGAAACACAGCAGCAGCTCAGAGTCAAACAGTCGCGTGTGTTTTTCTGATAACAAACAAGCTGAAACTCGGAGCAGCTGATTCAAATTCAGCGCCATTCTGAGACACGGGCGAGGGGAGGAGCCAACAGCACAGCAGAACAACGCAGTTAAACGAGGCAGCCTTCTCAGCAACAATGAGTGGAAGATACAGCGAGTGGGAGAAGTACAGGCGTGGAAAAGTACAGAGCAGTTTAGAAGCAGTTTGAAAGCAGGCTGACAGCTGCAGAAGAAACTAAATTTAAAAAAAAAAAAACCCTCAACATGGTCTTCAAGCCAGTAATCTGTGACACCTGCTTGATGTGGGAAATCTGAGAAAACCCAGCGGAGCTAAATCAAGTGTGCGTAAAGTGCCGCGCGATCCAGGACTTGCATAAACTAGTAAGTATGCTAGAAATGGAGATGGAAGAAGTGCGACAGCAACAGGATCTTGAGGAACTGGCAGACCCACAATTCATGGAAGTCTGCATCACCCCTAACAAAATGAAAGCCACCAGGGAGATAGAAGGTCAAAACAGCTGGGTTCAGGTAGGCAGAAGCAGGGAAAAAAAGAAACTTCGTCAAACACAACCACCAGAAATCAAACAACCAACAAATTTGAGTCACTTCAGAATTTTGATGAGCAGAACCAACAACAAGAGAACAAAAGGAACAACATCCAGGACCCCATTGACAGTGGTGACCAGACAACAAAAAGAAGGGAGGTCATGATTGTTGGGGACTCCATATTGAGAAACACAGCAAGTTCAATTCGTAGTTTGGACCCCCTTACTACAACAGTGTGCTGCCTTCCGGGAGCCTCGGTCAAGCACATCACTGAGAACGTGGACAGGCTCCTAGAACAAACAGGAGACGACCCGGTAGTAGTCGTCCACATCGGTACAAACAACATTGGAAGAGACAGACCAAAATCCCTGCAAAACAAATTCAGAGAGCTAGGAAGGAAAATAAAAGAGAAAACCAAAACTGTGGTATTTTCTGGTATACTACCGGCACCTTGCAAAGGACCATATGGACAGCTGGAAATAATTAATCAAAACGCATGGCTGAAGACGTGGTGCACACGGGAAGGCTTCACCTATCTTGATCATTGGACCACATTCTACAACGAGGACTATCTGTACAGACAGGACGGACTGCACTTAAATAACAAGGGAACCAGTCTACTTGGAGAAAAGATCCTCGAGCAGGTTCAGAAGCATTTAAACTAGAAAGGAAGGGGGGAGAAATCAACAAAAAAACAGAAGGGAGACCGCATCAAAACAAGAACAACAACTCAGGTAAGACAACCATTAAATGTATTTATCTAAATGCTAGAAGTATCAGAAACAAAATTCTAGAACTTGAAGCTACTGCACTAACAAGTAACTATGATGTGATAGGTGTTACAGAAACTTGGTTGTCTGAGAGTGATGGGGACGAATATAATATTTGTGGGTATACACTGTATAGGAAAGACAGGCAGGACAGAAGAGGAGGAGGGGTAGCGCTATACATAAGAAACAGTCTTGAAGCCCAGGTGTTAAACCTGGACAAAGAAAATAAAACCGGATCAATATGGGTCAGAATAACGGACAAAAATTTCAAAGGGCATAATAATAGGAGCATGCTATAGACCGCCAGATTCAGACGGTGAGCAAAATAATCTGTTATACAATGACATTAGAAATGCATGTAGCAAAGGAGAAGCCATACTAATGGGGGATTTCAACTTCCCCCATATAAAATGGGAAAACCCGGTGGGTAGCACGAAGGATGAAATAGAAATGGTGGAAATGACAAATGACTGCTTCCTAACACAATTTGTCAAGGCACCGACTAGAGGGGAGGCATGCCTTGATTTAGTCTTTTCAAATAACGAAGACAGAATAACTAAAACAGAGGTCAGAGAACCACTGGCAAACTCAGACCACAACATGGTCTCATTTGAAGTGTTTTTTAAAACCCCAAAAGTAATGACTAAAGCTAAGGTTTACAATTTTAGAAAAGCAAACTATGAAGGTATGAAACAGAGACTAACAGAAGTAGATTGGAGTAAAATAGAGAAAACACCCACAGAAGAAGGATGGTTGTTCTTCAAAAATGTAGTACTAGAGGCACAAAACAATTACATCCCTAAAGTAGACAAATCTAAATGTAAAACTAAATTGCCAAAATGGTTTAATAGATCAATTAAAAAAAATATTCAGCGAAAAAAGGCACTTTACAGAGCATTAAAAAAGGACCAAAAAGAAAGTACGCAGAAAGAGTACACGGAACTGCAAACGCAAGTCAAAAAGGAAGTTAGAAAGGCCAAGAGAGAAATAGAAATGAACATTGCTAAGGGAGCTAAAACCAATTCCAAAATGTTTTTCCAATATTACAACAGCAAGAGAACATTCAAAGAGGAGATTAAATGTTTAAGAGATACAAATGGCAAAATCGTAGATGAAGAAAAAAAAATAGCAAATATATTAAATGATTACTTTTCACAAGTTTTTACAAAGGAAGATACTGACAACATGCCCCACATGTCATCCAGTTCCTATCCAGTTTTAAATAACTTTAGCATAACTGAGGCAGAAGTGTTAAAGGGACTAGGAGCTCTTAAAATAAACAAATCCCCTGGGCCGGATGAGATCCTCCCAGTAGTACTCAAAGAAATGAAAGAAGTAATTTACAAACCGCTAACCAAGATCATGCAGCAGTCTCTTGACACAGGGGTGGTACCGACAGACTGGAAAATTGCAAACGTAATACCGATCCACAAAAAGGGAAACAAAACTGAACCAGGTAACTACAGACCAGTAAGCCTGACTTCTATTATATGCAAACTTATGGAAACTATAATAAGATCCAAAATGGAAAATTACCTATATGGTAACAAGGTCCTGGGAGACAGTCAACATGGTTTTAGGAAAGGGAGATCATGTCTAACTAACTTGCTTGATTTTTTTGAGGATGCAACATCGATAATGGATAATTGCAAAGCATATGACATGGTTTATTTAGATTTCCAGAAAGCTTTTGACAAAGTCCCGCACAAAAGATTAATTCTCAAACTGAACGCAGTTGGGATTCAAGGAAACACATGTACATGGATTAGGGAGTGGTTAACATGTAGAAAACAGAAAGTACTGATTAGAGGAAAAAACTCAGAATGGAGTGTGGTAACCAGTGGTGTACCACAGGGATCAGTATTAGGTCCTCTGCTATTCCTAATCTACATTAATGATTTAGATTCTGGTATAGTAAGCAAACTTGTTAAATTTGCAGACGACACAAAAGTAGGAGGCGTGGCAAACACTGTTGCAGCATCAAAAGTCATTCAAAATGATCTAGACAAGATTCAGAACTGGGCAAACACATGGCAAATGACATTTAATAGAGAAAAGTGTAAGGTACTGCACACAGGAAATAAAAATGTACATTATAAACATCATATGGGAGATACTGAAATTCGGGAAGGAATCTATGAAAAAGACCTAGGAGTTTTTGTTGACTCAGAAATGTCTTCATCTAGACAATGTGGGGAAGCTATTAAAAAGGCTAACAAGATGCTCGGATACATTGTGAAAAGTGTTGAATTTAAATCAAGGGAAGTAATGTTAAAACTGTACAATGCACTAGTAAGACCTCATTTTGAATATTGATTAGTTCTGGTCACCTCGCTATAAAAAAGATATTGCTGCTCTAGAAAGAGTGCAAAGAAGAGCGACCAGAATTATTCCGGGCTTAAAAGGCATGTCATATGCAGACAGGCTAAAATAATTGAATCTGTTCAGTCTTGAACAAAGAAGACTACGTGTCGACCTAATTCAAGCATTCAAAATTCTAAAAGGTATTGACAGTGTCGACCCAAGGGACTTTTTCAGCCTGAAAAAAGAAACAAGGACCAGGGGTCACAAATGGAGATTAGACAAACGGGCATTCAGAACAGAAAATAGGAGGTACTTTTTTACACAGAGAATTGTGAGGGTCTGCAATCAACTCCCCAGTAATGTTGTTGAAGCTGACACCCTGGGTTCCTTCAAGAAGCTGCTTGATGAGATTCTGGGATCAATAAGCTACTACCAACCAAACGAGCAAGATGGGCCAAATGGCCTCCTCTCATTTGTAAACTTTCTTATATTCTTATGTTCTTAATTATCTGAGGCATACCTGCATCTTGCTCAGCCACTGATAGTCTAATATATGCAGCTCTTTTAATCAGGGCTTCAGTTACCTTGTTAATTATTTTGCACACTGAAGACTGTGATACTCCCTTTATTGTAGCATTGGACATCTGTGCCTATCCATAGCCATAAAAATGTAAAGCCAAAGTCACTTTGATCAAAACTGGAATTGGGTGTGTCCTGTTGGTGGAAGTTTCCAAATCTGCCTTAAGTAATTCACATAGATCATAAATGGTTTGCTTATCAAACCTATGTGCCTTAGAACTTGTTTATTGGTGCCATTCAGGAAAGTGACCCTGGGACAAAATATATGTTCAGTAGGGTATGGTGTGGTCCTCTGTTCTCTTCACCTCTGCAACAAAAGCAACAGGGCCATCTTGGCTTTCTTCCATCAAAAATTCTAGTTTCATCAGGTTTATAAGCTCTGTGTAAATTTACACCATTAACTTCAAAAGGCGTATATTTACACATTGTAATTATGTGGAATTTGGCCTTAACAAGATTGAAAAATCACTTATAGAGCGATTCAGATTGTGGTCACCTGACATCACGATTCAGACATGGTACGATGTCGCAAACATACCGCAGCTTAAAACCACCTTTTTTTCTGACAAGAATATAAAAAAAAGATAACTACACTAGTCAACCGCCAGATGGCGCTAGGGTGTAAAATAAATATAAGATGAGTCTCTTTAGTGTGACATCAACTAGCAGGCTAATCTGTATGGCTGAAATAATTGATGTTTAGGGAAAACAGGTAAACTAAAATGTAAACGTAAAAAGTTTGGGTTAATGTTAATTTAGGCTATTCATCGCCACACATTTATGCTACACTTGTGACAAATCTGTGGTTCTCATCTTTTCTTTATGAGGAATCATATTTATAAAGCTATAGTGCAGCCTACTTATCACCACAGTGTGAGAAGAAAACCTAAGGAATTAATTCATCAATGTGATATTTTCTTTTGATAATTAATTGTGTTCTTGTTTTTACCCTGAATATCTCTTTACAGTCAGTGCCATATAATTGGGTAGCTAATTAAAAAACAACTTTGATTAAAAACAACAGCAACAAGTGCAGCATTCAGTAGGCTAGGCCACTTATCACCTTTGCATAGTGACAATAAAGGTTAATTTATTAGCCCAATCAATGTGTCGTTTGTTTACTTTTCAATAATAAGATCTGTTTTCTTGAGAAACTATCACTGAATTCCCTTGTGACACTGTGTCAGAAAAACGGCCGGAGTGGGTGACGTCAGACCCGAGCCAGGAAGTAAGCAACAGGTAGAGTGGTAGAGGTAGAGTTTGGTGGAGCTGAGCGAATGCTTTCGCTCAGCATTTAATAAATAAACAGAACAGAAAATAAAAAGGTTGTAACAAACAAAAATACAGGACACGGCACTCGTCGCCAAAACAAAAAGACAAACAAAACGGACTATAAAGCTTCTATTTAACAATTATTATTATTATACAATACACTTATTACCTCTGTCTCCAATCCCGTTCTCCACTCACCGAACACACAACCCCGAGTATGTGAAAACATGCTCCTTTTATGCAGCTGTACTGAGACTCGACTGCTAATCAATCATTCAATTGGCGTCGCGGTACAACTGCACATGAATTAATAAAGTGCAATTCCCCGTGCTCACATAATATTACGTTTTACTTGCACATGAAGTGCTGTGCAATCCCCGTGCCTAAATACAAATACAGTTTAAAAACTCATGTTACACAGACCCGTTTATATCCAGTGTACCAATGACTATGCACAAACATTAACACACAACACAAAATATACACATGAGCAGACACTTTGCCACACATTGCAACATTTTTTTTTTTTAAATCTTCTGTTTTAAGCTATATTGCCCGTCCGCTTTAAATTGGCACATTCGTGAAATCAGCTCTGTGATTCCTATTCATTTGCAGTTTAGTTTGTGTTAAATATTTTTTAATACAATATAGGGCTATATATGTGTTTTAAATTAAGGACAATGTTTTGTGCTGTTAAGCACTGGCGCTCATACACTAACTACGTTTACATGTAGGCATGGAAACGTACTGAATGATGCAATCGACAAGTGCTGGTTTGTATTTCAAATAAAATATCAACTGTCAACGTTAAAGTTTAATAACTTTGGATGTACACATGATAGAAGCAAACTGTAAACACTGCAAGATCCCAAAATTATATCCAAATGATTATTTTTGTATTTTGTGTTTTTTGTCTGCAATGTGTAAAAACAAAACAATCGCGTTGCATGTTCAGTTTGGCCAAGGTCGTGATGTCAAGGAAATTCATGGTTAAATTCATTTTAATGTAAGCATTTCCCCGATATTTAATTCAGACTGTTGTCGGTGTGACATGCTATGGTGATTGGGTTGTTAACAGTGATTCCAGAACATTCTTAACCAGATCGACTTCAAAACTTGTTGATTAGATCAGGGCACAGGCCAAACATAGTGTTAATTGATTAATCTGATTGTCTGGTCTCCTAAGGTGTCATAAAACTTATTAATCAAGCCAAGCTGTAGCGACTATGCAGTTGTACCGTTATTGTGTTAAAAGTTAGTTAAAATGCTTTAAGAATAATTTTTAATTACAAAACTTGTAGACACAAGTTTAATAATTATTTTAAGTTTCCCAATAAACTTGAAGATTTATTGGGTTTTAAATGAATATTACAAACTAAAAACATACATTTTTAAAAATTTTAATCATAACACCAATTGTGTGTGTGAAAGGAGGTAGAACTGAAGGGTATAAAACATGTTCACAAGGTTTAAATGATAAAAAAAAAAAAAAAAATCAGGACATTTCAGACAAAAGCCCTTAAGCTGTGTAAAAAGAAAAGTAGATACAATGCAGTAAACGTGTTATTTTTAAGTAACAAATAATTGCACTGTATAAAGTTTAACAATACAAGTGCTGTCTTTAATGACAAATGTAACACAAAAATGGTGTCTTCCTTAATCATCAACATATTGATTTAAACAGATTATATCTTGGAGATAGATTCAACTGCTGTATGAAATTATTAGGAAGTAATTTTGATTGATATTGGAGTGTGGCAATGTTGCCCCGCCCCTATGTGTATTTCTGTGTTGTATGTTGCATGTAGTGTGTTATTGTTGCTGTATAGTCATTGGTTCACAGGATGTAATATGTCTATTGAAAAAGACGAAAATGATGTACTGTATGCTTGCCCAGTAGTAACCACTCTAATTGAGAAAGGCAGAAATGAACACATGTGTGTGGTAAAGGTTGAAGGGAAAGTAATGACAGCCCTGCTTGATTCCGGCAATATGTTAACATTGGTCGCAGCCAAATTAATGCCGACTCACAAATTATACAAAGATCAGGACATCGGTATTGCGTGCTGTGATGGGGGTGCATCAGGTCGGAGCTGTGGTCAATCCTCCCGATCGCTGGTGGCGTTGCGCAAAACAGGACGAGACCTTTGGAAAGGCAAAGGTCGAGCCGTCCGGGAATTCCAGAAAGATCACCCGCTCTGTCCGAACGCGGAAGTCCGCAGCCGCCGCGCCACATACCACAGTCAGAGTTACTATGTACGCCGATTGGGTACAGCGGCGACCGAGGCCAAGGCTAAGGGTGGGGTTGGACAGTATTTAAAGGACGGTATGATCTGAGCTGGTTTGCTCAGTCCTGGGGTAACAGCGAAACGAGAAGTGCTGTAGAATTGATTGGTGTGTATTTAAAGTGTGTTATGTTCACAGAGACTGGAGACGGCGTTTCAGCTTTCTTTCCGGAAGAAGGACCGGGACCTCTGCACTAAACCCTACCCAGGACCGGGAGCTCCCTAGAGGCCAGCGCAGGAGCGCCAGTGAAACATTTATCTATATTTATGACTTATGTTTTACTGTGTGCGGGACTTTTGTAGTTTTATCTTTTTATTTTCACCTCCTCCTTTATCATTGTTGATACTGATTTATTTTGACTATTTTTTATTTCTTTTCTTTTTGTTCTGTTTTTTGATTGGAATACTGGTCGGTGGCCATCTACGGCCAGATAAATAAAAACCCTGCTGAGGGGAAAAACTATACAAGCCTTCTGTGTATTTTCGCCGGTCCCATCATCACCATTTGACTCAGCCCACTAACCTCCCACACGTGCATACATGGGGATACCCACCCATACCCAAAAGCGGTAGTAAGCATACAAACTGAGGATGGCTTGCTGGAGCACGAGGTTGGTGTGGTCCCAGAGATGCCGTATGACGTAATACTGGGTAGATACTCTCCTAACTTTGCCAAGTTAGGCCAAAAGCATAGCATATTCACAAAGCCAAAACCACTGACCAAACAGGCAGCAGCCTCGAGCCCTAAACCAGAGCAAAAAGGGGATGTGGCCTCCAAGGAGCCAGCCTGACAGATATTAGTGGGGAAAGACCACTAATCCTGCAGACCCAGGATCTGACACCATGAATGGTGTTATGCCTACTAGTTTTCTCCACTTTATCATAAAAGAAGTCTGAGGTACAGAGTGCTAAAGATGGGGGTGGAGGTGGTAGAACAACTACTAGTCCCCACCCAGTACCGAAGAACGGTACTGAATTTGGATCATGGGCATATTTTTGGGGGACACCTAGGGATTGACAAAACTCGAGACAGGATTTTGAGGAGAGTTTACTGGCCAGGGGTTCAAGCTGAGGTGACTTGACATTGTGGGGAGTGCCCTGAGTGCCAGCTAACAGCCCCCCGACCAGCTTTTAGAAGCCCATTAGTACCCCTTCCCATAATTGAAACGCCATTTGAGAGGATAGTGATGGATATAGTGGGCCCACTGCCCAAATCTGCAATGGAGAATACATTCTAGTTATAGTAGACTATGAATTTTGCTATCCAGAAGCAATTTCCCTTCAAACCATGGCTTCTAAAAATATAGCCAAGGAGCTTGTACTCATGTTTTGAAGAGAAGGGATTCCAAAAGAAATCCTTACAGACCAAAGGACCCCCTTTATGTCCTGCATTATGGCAGACATTTGTAAACTGTGGCAAGTTAAGCAGTTAAGGATCTCAGTGTAACATCCTCAGACAGATGGGCTGGTTGAGAGATTCAACCACACCCTTAAATCCATGCTCAGAAAGGTCATAGACAAAGATGGGAAAAACTGGGATTTTATGTTGCCGTACCTGATGTTCGCTATTAGGGAGGTCTCCCAAGTGTCACTGTGTTTTTCACCTTTCGAGCTGGTGTATGGGAGGCACCCCCTGGGGGATTCTAGACATAGCCCAGGAAACATGGGAGCACAAGTCAACCCCCTTTTTCAGCATCATAGAGCACGTCACCGCCATGCAGGACAGAATAGCCATAGTCATGCCAATATTCAGAGAGCACGAGGCAAGCACAAAGCACCAGCGGCACACTTACAACAGGCAGGCTACACTTAGGAGGTTTCAACCAGGGGCTAAGTTGATGTTGGTCCCCAGGGTGTACTGCAAACTATTAGCCAAATGGAAATGACCGTATGAGGTATTAGAGAAAATAGGAGAGTTTAATTATCGGGTCCTACAGCCAGGTCGTCGGCCCCCAGAACAGATTTATCATATAAATCTTTTGAAAGCATGGAGGGAGAGGGAAGCACTCATTGTCCCTTATCCTAATCTGACACTGGAGACACGAGAAGGGCAAGTTTTCCCTACATTGTCTCCAGCACAAGCACAAGAAGGCTTGTACTCAGAAATAGAGATGTGTTTTCAGGGATACCAGGACGAACTCAAGTTACGGAGCAGGATATTACTTCCCTACCGGGAAAAAAATGAGTATGATTCTCAACAAGCCACGATCAGGGCTGAGGTAGAAAAGATGTTGGAGGCTGGAGTTATTGAAGAGTCACATAGAGAGTGGTCTAGCCCTATAATGACGGTCTCCAAGCCCGACGGGTCTTGGAGGTTTTGCAATGACTTTTGAAAGCTAAATGAAAGCTCAATGTTCGATGCCTATCCCATGCCCCAAATTGTTAAAAAAAATTGGTAACACTCGGTACATTTCCACCCTGGACCTAGCCAAAGGTTACTGGCAAATCTCCCTGACCCCCACAGCCAAAGAAAAGACGCCATTTGCAACAACTGACGGCCTGTTCCAATATACAGTCATGCCCTTTGGCTTGCATGGGGCCCCAGCCACTTTCCAGCAGCTAATGGATAAGGTCCTAAGACCACACTAAGTTTATGCTACGGCTTATTTAGATGACAAATCTACAATGTGGATTTGGAATCCCACATGCCCAGGGTACAGGTGGTGCTAGACATCCTTAAGAGGGCAGGGCTCATGGCGAATCCCTCTAAGTGTTGCTTGGGGTTAGAGGAAACCAAATATCTGTGATACACAGTGGGAAGATTGTTAATTAAACCCCAAGTGACGAAGGTCAAGGCAATTAAAAGGTGGCCGAGACCGGTTAATAAGAAACAGGTTCGAGCCTTCTAGGGTTGACAGGGTATTACCATCGGTTTATCCCCAGTTATGCCACAGTAGCTGCCCCACTCACGGACATGACTACAGCCAGAGGGTCAGTCATGGTGAGGTGGGACGAGACAGCCACAAAAGCTTTTACAACTTTACAGGAGACCATGTGCAGCAACCCCGTGTTGGTTGTACCGGACTTTGAGCGAGAGTTCATTGTCCAGACTGATGCCTCCAAGGTCAGGTTGGGAGTGGTCCTCTCCCAAGAGGTAGAAGGGGTGGAGCATCCTATCCTTTTCTTAAGCAGGAAACTGGAAACAGGAGAAACAAATTATTCAGTAGTAGATAAAGAGTGTTTGGCAGTGAAGTGGGCCCTAGAAAACTTAAAATATTACCTATTATGGTGCCACTTTGTCCTCATTAGTGACCATGCCCTGCTCACCTGGATGCACAGATCCAAAGATAAGGATGACTGGGTGATGCGCTGATTCTTGAGTCTCCAGCCGTTTCATTTTGACTTGAAACATAGACCAGGAAAGGAAATGGGTAATGTGGATGGGTTATCCTGTATGCACATATATTTTGCATCAGTAGCCAGACCTATTGGGTCGAAGCTAGGGGGGAAGCTATATGGCATACAAAGGGGCTGGGTGATTAACAGCAGGTATGTGAGGGCAGAGCTAGTAAATAGGCTCTGCCCTCTCACTGAGGGGTGGCTAGACAGCTCTGGAAAAAACTACAATCACCAACAGCAAGGGCAGGGTAGCAAGGAAGGGCCAACCCATATAAAAGGTCAAGCCACACCAGGAAGTGGAGAGAGAGTAAGAGGTGAAGGTTGGTGGAGTCGTAGTTGTGTGGCACTAGATAAATGTTGATTTTCATTTACTTGACTTGCCGTGTATGACCTGAACTGTTTGGGTTTCCCTGTTGGCTGTTTGACCCTGATTTATTGAGAAACTGACTTGTGAACTGAACCCTGCTATCATCAACCACGCGCCTGGCCTGGGACAGTCCAGGCTAGGAAATAAAAATACAGGTACCGTCCTGTTGGAAGGAACTTTCTGTTGAGTGTGTTAATTTGTGTACAAGTGTGTACATATAAAGTCTATGATGCTTGATATAATTTACATAGTTACACATTTGCAATTTCATCAGTGCATATGAGTTAGGTACATAAGTACTTAAAATCAATCCTTCACAGCAAGTCTGTGGCATAGCAAGAGTGGCATGTACTTCCCATGTACTCCCACTTGTCTATCTCACCAGTAAAAACATAAAAAAGTCATTTGAGGAACTAGACAGTGTTTCTTTTCCATTTTCCTCCAGAAAATGCTTGCCAATACCCATCTCCGAAGTAAAATACTGTATGCTTTAACAATCTCAACTCCACGGACAAAACCAAAATTATTCGTATTGGAATTAATAATACAACTGCCCCCCAGAATATATGGATTATATAAAGGAAGGGTTGTTTAGCTACAGATCCAAGAAAACTAATTTTGGGTAAATCAGTTTCAAATTAACAGAAGTTTACAAGAAATACTTCAACAGTATGCAAAACATATACAATCTTGAAACAAAGTTTTCTTCCCTTAGTTAATTATAACCCACGCCCTTACAGTACAATAATACATTTATATGAAGGCAGCTACAGCAATGCACACATTAAAAAATAAATAAAAAAATACAAATATGAATAAAAAGTTAGTTAAACTGGTGCTCGAAGGATTTGAAACAGCCAAGGATTTTTACTGACTTTTTGTTACAATTTGAGGCAAAGTAATAATGTTGATTAAAAAGAAGTACTTTATATCAGCCTAGTAATCAGGATTAATACATTCCCTTGATAAACTGCTAGGAAGCGGCTTGTAAACTGCAGTTTAGCGGACCAGGTTTAGGTAAATAACTATGTTAACAATTTTAACAATAGTTTAGTGCAGTGGTTCCCAAACGTTTTGGACCACACTCTCCTTCCTCTTGTCTGTGGTACTTGATTTATCATTCTTATATGGGCATTAATTTTAAGGTGCTGGTAAACTTTTACAATAAGCATTTCCTATCTTTCAGTTTTAGTGGAATGATCACAGTATCATGTAGTAATTGTAGGACATTATTGCCATGTGTGAAAACTTTAACAATAAAGCTGAAAATAAAATGCTTAAATTTGCTTTTAAATAATTTTCAAACTGGGTAATAGACTAGCAAGCACTTGCAAAATCAGTTCAGTTTTCGACGGTGCAGAACTAATTTATTTTAACTTTTTGTTTTGTTTATGAACTGAGATACCTGCACGGTGGGTGTCTTCAGTTATAGATGTATCCACAACATATCGACAATAACAATTAACCATTTTGTTAGACTTTCTAACAAGTCTGAGACAAACAATTTTGGCTGTTACTTAACTACCCTTGTAAAAAAAAATAAAAAATACACAAAAATGCTTAACATAAAAGAACAGTCCTACTACAGTAGCAGGTGCAGTAACAACTTACACTGCCTCTGGTTTCTGATTGCATCATTAATTCCAGATTTTTTAAATCTATTGATGGAAATGTCCGGTCTACTTTTAATGTTTTCAAGCAAATTGGCTTCTTCACTGCCATTCTCATATCCACTTTGACATCTGACACATTCCTACCCTCGTGCTTACTGTTTGGAGTTTGTGAATAAATACATACATAGAGAATTGTTTAAAGAACGTGTTTTTCTTTAACACATTCATCTCACTACATTTTAGGCCTATACACGACACTCTATTCATTTTTAAATAGCTAATCGTGGAGGAAACATTCAAACAAAACTCATCTTTTGCTCCTTCAGAACACACAATAACTCTTCTTGAAGTCCACGACCCCGTAGAAAATCAATAATGTCACTATCATCAGCTATTTCGATGACAAGTCATCATAAAATGCTTCCCTGAGTGACAGTTGGTGGATCTTTGAAGTTACGCATGAACAGCTCATGGTCTAGAGTAGAATGTCGAAATTTCATGTTTTTAAAGTCGGAATTTCGACTGTAAAAGGCAAAATTTCTAGTTTTTTTTTTTTTTCTCACATGACCCTAGGGATCTTCTGTAGAAAATACTGCTGCGTAACGATGACCTTTCTACCACAGAATATGTTCTTAAAAAAATTGCGTGAGAGAAGTGGCTTATAAACAATAAGTACAAACCTTTCTTGTCATGTTTATTTTAAGTTAAAGCTGCCAAATGTCCTGGGAAAATATAAATCAAATTCTGTTTTTACATGTCAAACTGTAGGCTACTGTACGTAGTCAAACTGATTTTTTAAAAAATTATTATTCGCTATTACTGATATAAGCAAATATTTGTGGAATGGTTTTAATAGCCTACTGTATATTTTAGTTATTTTTAAAAATGACAACTTTTTATAATAACTAGGAAAACATAATAAACAATGACCCCTTCACCAACATCAAAGTCTTTCAAGGCTGGGTTGTCTTCCAGTTATTCAAATACGGCTATATCCCCAGTACTGTGGTGTTTGAAGACAATTCTACCCTTTACATTAACTACCTGCCCCTTGGGTATTCTATTTGGCTAATTAAGAAGGGTACATGTACAGTAGACTGGATGCTGTCACTGCCAGGTAAATCAACTTGCACATCAACTCATCCATCAAATAGCAAAGACATGCAATTCGTTGCTGTCACATCTAATTTAACATGCACACCAATTAGTTCATAAAGTGGATGTATAATGTGCTTGAATAGATATTGTACTGTCCATTTTCTATCTAATATACTGACTTCAGCTCCTGTATCTAGAAGTACTGTTACAGCAATGCCATTCATGTAACACTCAAGCAAGCATTTTCCTCCAACTAGTAGTGCAATACTGTAGAGACGTAACTGTTCTCGACAGACTGTGCTGTGCATTATCTTTCTGGTGAAATAAGGTTTAGTTTCAACACAGTTTCAATTTTTACACCCTCAGCATTATTCTGACACTTGTGTGAGCAATATTTAAGTGTTCTGGATTGTCAGCAGAACAGAACTTGTGGCCTTAATTTGCATACCACACACAACTGGGACCTATCCTCTTCTCCGATTACTGAGAGTCCCTTCTCATTGATCGGTTTGTGTTTCCCAGATCAGCAAACTTCATAAGACACCCCCTAGCCCTGTGTCCCTCTTTGCCACATTTGCCTTAAGCAGTGTTGGCACAGCTTGTGTCACACTTCAGCTGGTGTCTGTCAGTTAGAGTGGCATTTCCCGGTGTCACAACCTGATTTGACCCTTGATTTGTCAGTTGTTTCACACTTTTTGGATTATGAAGTCAATTCCTGAATTACTTTTGAATTATTTTCTGCCTGAGCTGAGTTGTGGGTTTGCTTTTCTGGTTTTGATGACCAGCTATCAAGTTTCACACTATGTAAGTGCATACATTTTCCACTTCACATAATCCCAACACTTTTCTGCCTCTCAGTTTCATCACTAGTTGCTTTTATAAATTGTTCTAGCAATATGTCATCTGTCACAGTTATGTCAGATAGGTAGAGATTCAGATCTCGCTGGATGCTGCTATGCTTAACATTGAGGCCTTGGTAGACAGTATAGATAAATACTCCATGAACAGTGGTTTGATCATATTTCATTTCTGTATTTGACTAACATGATGCAAGCAATATCTTTTGTTTAAGCACCATTATTTGGTAAAGACATTGCTGACATCTTTCTCTGTCAACATATTTTTTAAGTTTTCAGGTTTTATTACACTTCTAATTATTTCAGACTCACTATACTGTTGCTTTAAGCCTTCGCCTATTTGCCTGGAAATGCTACTTTACCCAATAGCAGAAGAATCATCCACAATTTGCCCACCAAAAATGTACTCTCTGTGGTGCAAGAATGGTGCCACATCCCTTAAGCGAAATAAGCTATCATTATCAGAATTTGCAACATCAAAAATGCAAAACCCCCTCATGGTAGCTTGCATAGTATGGTTTACTGTGTTGCTATTAATAGCACCGACTCGTAGTATTTTATCACCTACATCCTAATAGTTACAGTATTTGCTAACATTTGCAATGAAGTAGTTTCATTCTGTGCAGTTTGCTTAACATTTTCATTTTCTAAATTTATCAAATGTTTCTCATTTGCATCGTTACATTGCTGTTTTTCCATCTCTGCGATTAAATCCATTATTTCATCATGCAAAAACAATAATTCTGACAATCTCTTAGCCTCCCATTCTAACAATTCTATGTTATATACATAGGCAGTAATATAGTCAAACATTTGCTCCTCGTTTTCAACATTTGTGCCAGCTAGATTTATTTTTGGTACCCGCTCTAGCAATGATGCCATTTTATGTTGTCTCTCTGCTTTCAGCCGATGCAGGCCTGTTCGAATGTTCCAAATCATGTCTTTGCGCACTGTGGTATCACTGATTGTTGTGCTATTGTCCAGACTCTCACGCTGTAGCAGCTGTCTCCATTCCACTAGGCCAGCCCCTCCGCCTCGCTGTTGCTTTTCTGTTCAGCCCCGAATGCAGTATCTCCATTGCAGTCAGCGGTGATTTCTCAGATGTCATCTCAATTGGAGCCTTTTCACACTGGCAAACCTGAGCCGAGCCCAGCCGAGCCCTCACTGAACGACTAGTTTTACACTTGTCATTTTGTCGAGCCAAGCCGAGCCGGAACCATGAAATTCTGGCCTTGCAAGATATCTGGTATTGGCTCGGTTCTGAGCAAGGCTGGGGGCGGGGTTAACTCGTACTGTCCAAAATAATAAAGTCTACCAAAGGTTTCACAGGAATTGAGAAATACGGGACTAAACCACAGCACAAAACAGTGTTGTGAAAAAAATAGATAAATAAAACAGGATTACAAAAAAAAAATAATGATCATAACAATAAAGTGGGTCAGTCCACAAAAAAAGGAAATATTATGATTTAATAGACACACTTGGTCACAGCACTGCAACGACTGTCATTTAAAAAAAAAATGTATATTAACATTGCATGTATAAAAACAAATTGTAAAGAAAAATATATTTAAATATGTTACTTTTAGATTTTGTTTTTAATAGGCCTACTTTAAATCTATTTTTCTGAAGACATTTTTCAAATATCTGTAACACTTTAAAGTTATTATTATTAGTCGTAGTTAGTCTAACTTTAATAATATGAAATGAAAATATTCGGTTTGCATTTGCATTCAGAAACATGTGAAAAACAAATACAAGCAAGTAGTTTTTTTTTTTTTTTTTTTTTTCACAACACTGTTTCGCATTTCACAGGCTTAATTTGTGTCGGGGCTTGCTGGGGTGCAGCCCAGGAACCTCTGGGTGTGCAGAGTCATATTCCCGGTACATCTATTTAAAACTCTCACAAAATGCTTTATTGTTAATTTTTCAACACAGTTGTATCAGGTCTGCAAATTATTGTGGCCCTGTAGTCTTCAGAAATATCCATGCAGTTATGTGGTACTTCATTTTACTTTTATAAGCTTCTTAATGAGGGTGAGGAATTCACTGACACAGGAGACAGAAAGTTGTAGTGCTAAACACCATTCGGGTGCACTATTTATTGTTCACCAGCAGGTGGCAGTAGACGTCCGCTGTTCCCAGATACCAGCAATGGTAAATGAGACATGTCCAGATAGATACTCGCAGGTGCCTAAACAAATAATAATCAAAAACAGAAGGTACAAAGAAAAGGAGAAAATAAAACACTTTTAACAAACTACAAAATAAAGGTTCTGCACTCTGCAGCTTTACCCCAACCGTCACTATCTGCACGGCCCGGGTCTCTGTCCTATGCCACGCAAATACATTCTGGGGTTCTGCCCAAGTTTTTCCCCACTACTAAAAATCCTTTTTCTTTCTTTTTATTTTGTTTTGTTTTGGTCCTCTCCAGCTGTGCTTGGTACGGCATCAGCGCTCCCGCTGGCTTGTTTTTCGTCTTTAAAGGGGCAGGTCTGAGGGAAAAACAGAGCATTATTTTTTAAGCCAAAGGCCCACCTCTCAGCCACTAAGAGAGAGGGAAAGCCAAAACACCTTTTTCCCCACCTCTCCATGTCACTGCCATGACTGACAAATGGATCTTACGAGGCTGCTGCCCTTTTTCTGCAGCACCATGCATACGTCAGACTGTCAGCACAGATCTCCCCTGTTACAAGGAGCAAGTAGACAATCACGGAACTTTTATGTTTTCAAAGTAACATAATATAAAGTTATGACTTAATAAAAAAGTGTATTACCCTTCACTATACTAACCTGGATATAAATTAATAAAGACATAGTCGGTATTGCTGCTTTTGCTTCAGGGGTCAGTGAAGTTTTGAAGAGCAAGCAGCAATGCCGGTGTTACGTGCTGAAAAGCCTGTACCTTGTAAAAATGGAAAACACTGATTAACAATTTTTTTTACAATAAATAATGGCAAAATCCAGTAAATTATGCAAAGATCCTAAAAGGGTGCGACATGTTTCAAACAATTTCTTTCTTTCTTTCTTTCTTGATTGTGATGTGAATATGCCTTATACTTCCTATGTTGATAACTTTGACTATGGGCAAACTTGATACAAAAAGACTTAACAATAATTTTCAGAACTAGTGTCTTTAGTGATTTCTGTGGTGTATGTGGATTGAGCAATATTGTCGACAATACCTGTTTATAATATTGAAAAATAAGTTAAACAACTGCGATTGCAACATATACACACCAACATTAAAAAAGGACCCTACAAACAAGGTTTTTTTTTTTTTTTAAACTGTCAACTTTTCTTAGATTTTCCTCGAAATAGCATAGAAACCCATGCTGAAAAGTCTAACCTAGCACAAACTGCACCCCCTTATCTCTCATAATGTAATGGTATGGTAAAGTTAAATATAAAGAAAATGAAAACGTCTCTGTGCCTCCGTGAGTATTGAAATGAAGCCCGGGATCCTAAGCAATGCAATTAATTTGATTGTGTGTTTCAATGAACGTACAAGTTCTTGTATATTTGTTAGAATTGTACAGAAACAGGAGAGAGATGGGGGTGAAATACTTGATGAGATCACATTGTACTAGAAGAGGAGAGTATAAACAATCTAAAACAGATTTCAGAATGACCTGTATTTTCTTAGAATTGGTTTTGAATAAAAGCAAAAAATACTGTGACAAAAAGCCTCATCTGTGCCATATTTTAGTGCATCAGATTGGCCTTTAGGCTTTTCAACACAGGTCTATATCTGTCTACCTCAGACAGTGCCAACAACAGGCTGCCTACCAGACTACAGGACTTTAGTATACCCCCAAAAATATTCATTATTCAGATATTTCACAAGCATTCAATTATTATTGCAGATAAGTACTTTATCTCTTTTCTTAATTTTGTGTGGTGCTTGTCACAAGGATGGATGGTGGTGACGTCAGACCTGGAACAGAAACATACAGAGTGGTAATTGAAATGTGAATTGTGCTATTGCACCAGTTTATTGCAAAATAAAATGGTTTAACAGGACAAAACACTTTGTAAAATAAAATGGCACAATAGCCAAAATACACAAACAAAACAAACAGAAACTGACAAACAAGCAATGGACGAACCAACAAACAAGTATCGTGCTGGTTCCACTCCCAACACGCGTAGCAATTGTTATTATTTATTATTTATTATTTATAATACCTCTCTCTCACATTCTTTTGCCCTTGAACACACAACCCCAAGTGAGTGAAATGTGCACCTATTTATACAGTTGTGCCAGGCTTCAATTAATAATTATTTATTCACACATTTTCTCTGCATGTGAAGTGATTGTGTTTGTGCAATCCCTGTGCCTAAATACAACTATATAATTTAAAACACTTTATGTGCTACATAACCCCACATTATATCCCATACACTTATACATACACCAACAATAACATGCTACACACAACAGATAAACATAAAATACACACAGGGGTGGGACACAATGTCAAAGTGCTATATTATCAAAGCTTATACTCACTTTGGAGACATGACTGAATGCAATTGAATGGATATTAGAATGTGTCTGACTGGTTTATCTGAAACTAGTGCCTGCTGCTTCTTTGTTCTATTTTTGTAGAATATGTCCCTTCAAAAACAAAACATTTTATCTTTAGGGTCTGCCAGATTGAGGTTTACATTTTATAAATGAAACAAAATCATTTGTATTTCAGACATAATATTAATTTAATCTGTCACTACAATTTAAAACAATCTTGGCTGGGAACTCAAACAGAGCACTGAATTTACGTTGTACTACTTTTGCTGATGTTCAATCACCCTACTCAGAAAGTGGGTTGCAATGATGAGGTGACAATTAATTAAAAAAATGTAAACTGGGCAGCAAATGGAAGTATTCTTTTAAATGAAAATGATTTACTGAACAAATGTAAATGAAGCTCATGCCAGCACAGTGCCAGGACTTATAGTGTGTGTTCAGTTATAGATGTAAAAATGTCAGTTTGCAGAATGGGTAATATTAACTCTGTTACATTTGTTTTTTAAAAAAAATTAATTTACAATGTTGGTTATATACCCGGTTTGCAGAGAGTCTGCAAGTGGATGAATAGGAATGAAGACCATTGCACACTGGGTCCTGCTTTATTTATCTTCTATTATCTGTAAATGCTGTGTGTCAATTGCAGTTTTCACAACACACAGCTCCAGTGTGGAGAAAAGGAATTCAATCTGACTCATTGTATCTGTTTTAAAACCCTTCTTTTGAATAAGGAGTTGATATATTATGCATGTATGAAGAGGTCTCACCACCCAACAATGTACTTTGAAGTAGAGTTCTGAGAAAAAGAAGCAAACAACTCTTGTTTAGGGCAGTGTAACAGGGCGAGCAGCCCTGTTCAGTATTTATTTTAGAATGGGGTTTCCCCCTCCGCCCCTATACTGTGTTTTGTATTTGTTAATTTATTTATTTATTGTTTATATATAAATGAAAGCTAAGCACCATGTGTTTTTGTTATTGTATTTGTGGGAGGGTAGTGGGTGGAGCTTTTGGGAAGGACCAGAAATGACAGCACACAGGAGCCAGAAATGGAGTTTAGTCCTTAGAGCCCTGTACCATCAATGGTATCAGGGCAGGGTTTTATTTTACCAAACAATAAAAATAGAACAGTCCAGTGTTGCAAAAAATAAACAAGAAAACCACCTGGAATACCAGCAATGGTAAACTCAGGTTTGAAATAAAAAGAGTAAACAAAAAATGTCACGGTTACAAAATAATTAACAACAATGGAAGCACTGGGTTTCTTTCTGCTACTGCAGTGGGTTTCCTCTCACCACTTCTTAGCTCCCTTCCACAGATTAATGACCAGTCCTCGGTTCCTCACTCCGATAATCCAACACAGTGTCCAAGGTTTTCAAGCTTCTGTGAATAACAGCACTGAATAAAAGCAACACAACAAGCACAGCATGTGTTTTCAGTTCAGCCCAGGGAGACCGAATGGCAAAACCATACTGCTTAAATACTGCCAAGTCCCACCCCTGCAATCAGCATGCTGCCCCATGTCAGCCAATCAACGAGAACAGCACAGCCACATGGTTCTACCTTGGGCCAAGATGGTCACCTGACCTGGAACTTCCTGTATGGTCAGAGTTCAGCCTCCTGATCCAATCACGGTCGACCCTACACAGCGCCGCCGGTGGTCGGGAGGGCAAATTACGACAGGGACTCCTTTCAATCCTGTCACAGTATTGTTTTTGCAGCGTGGATGTGCAGCGTATATTGCCAGGCCACACTTTCGGTCTGGCAGTGGAGGAGATCCTGCAGCAGTCTCTTCGAGAACATGAGGCATCTAGACAGGTAGCCCCTCGTTGCTCCCTCCCCCTGTTCCAGTGCAGGGTAGGGTCGAGCCACTGGCACACATGACCAACACGGACAGTCACCAGGATGGCACCAGTTCCCACAGCTCTGCTGGGTGACCTTAGGCATCGCCTACAGACCTCACCTCAAGCGAGGGACAGGACTCTCCCACAATGTAAAGGGCACAGCCATGGCCAGTCCATTGAGCAGTGCCCTAGAAGGGGGTTCCAGGGCACTCACCCTAGGCAACTGCCTCAGCCGCCCCAACAGGGCCCAGAGGGCTTCCGGCCGCAGACCCAATTTATGGCACAACAGTTGCACTACTGGCACGCTTGCTCCTTTGATGCGTGGGTCCTCACAACCATACAATACGGTTACATGCTTCAGTTTTGCTCAGGACCCCCTTCTTTTAGTGGCGTCTCGAGTACCTACATGACTGATCTGCTTCAGGCCTCGGTGCTCCAGACCAAAGTGGCAGCCTTGCTGGACAAGCGTGCCATTTGTCTCATAGATCCCACCTCACTTCGGGATGGGTTCTACTCGAGACACTTTCTTGTGCCGAAGAAGGACAGTGGCTTTCTCCCCATCCTGGACCTGAGGTTCGTCAACCTGTTTCTGAAACAGTAGAGTTTCCAAATGCTGACTCATCGTCACATACTCCAGTCTGTTTGACCTGGTGACTGGTTTACCATGGTGGACTTGCAGGGCGCGTATTTTCATGTCCCCATTTGCCCACAGCACCGGAAGTATGTCCGCTTCGCCTTTCAAGGTAGGGTTTACGAATTTTGCGTGCTGCCATTCAGCCTCTCCCTGGCTCCCCATACATTCTCAAAATGCGTGGGCGCGATCCTCGCCCCCTTGCGGATGCAAGGGGTCAGAGTGATGAAATACCTCGACGACTGGTTGATCTGTTCCCAGTCATGGGAGAGAGCAGTGGCCCACATGACACTGATGACGGCATCTAGTGAGGTTGGGCTTCACCATCAACAAGGCCAAGAGTCAGCTGACGCCGGTGCAATGCACAATGTATGTATGGCTCCAACTGGACTCCAACGATGCATGCATACCTGTCGGACTACAGGGTAGCAGCTGTCCAGCACCACCTGTCCCTGTTTCAACAGGGATCGAGGGTGCCGCTTGTTTTGTGCCAAAAGTCACTGGGTCTGATGGCAGCAGCGATATCAGCCATCGAGTTGGGCTTATTGCGTCTGCACCCGCTGAAGATGTGGCTCAATGCGTTCCACTTACATCCCAAGCGCAACAGTGTGTCTTGCGTGCGTGGCGGCCCTGCGCTGGTGGAGGAGCCCCTCTCACTTGCACCAAGGAGTCTGAATGGGAGTGGTCTACAACCCCAGGGTGGTGACGACGGACGCCTCCAACTTAGGTTGGGGCGCGGTCTGCGAAATCAAAGGAGTCAACGGACCCTGGTCGGGCCTGCATATCAATATGCTGGAGCGAAGGCGGTGTTCCTTGCCCTCCAGCGCTTCCTACCCATAGTGTGGAACAAGCATGTATTGATCTGCATGGACAGCACATCAGTGGTGTCCTTTGGTCCCCGGGGTTACATCGCCTCACCCTCAGGCTTCTGATTTGGGCCAAATGGAACCTGCTATCCAGTCAGGCAATGCATGTCCCAGGCATGGACAATATCTTGTTCCATGTCTGTCATCTTGCAGTTTCTTCAAAATCTGCTTGAGGCTGGTAGAGCACATTCCACAGTGAAGGTATACCTAGTGGCTATTTCTGCTTGCCATGCCCCCATTGACTCAGTGTCCCCGGGTGCGCATTTTCTGGCTACCCGGTTTCTCCGAGGCGCCATCCTAGGAGGATTACAATTCCCGAATGGAGCCTTGAGATTGTACTGGAAGCTCTCTCGAAGGCCCCCTTTGAGCATATATACTCCATTAAGTTGAAGTATCTGTCCATGAAGACAGCGTTCCTCTTGGCTCTCGCCTCCGCAAAGCGGGTTAATGAGCTGCAGGTGCAATAGCATAGGTCTGTGCATAGCTCCTGCATGTGTATTTGGGATGATGGTAGCAGAGTGTCACTGCGTGCAAACCCTGCTTTTCTCCCCAAGGTGGTTTCAGCCTTCCACATGAATCAGTCTGTGGAACTGGAGTCCTTTCATCTTCCACCGTTTGCTTCGGTGGAGGATAGGAAGTTGAACTTTCTCTGCCTGGTTCGGGCATTGAGATGTTATGTGGATAGGACAAGATCACTGCGTCAGTCTGACCAGCTCTTCTGTCACATTGGATTGCGGACACAGTCTCGGCTGCGTATGATGGTGCTGGCTTACCCCTGCCTGAGCGGGTAGCTGCTCATTCCATGAGAGGTGTGGCTACGTTATGGGCCCTCTTCCGAGGTGCTTCATAGTTTTTCCAGGTTCTGAATGTGACAGATCCCTCATTGCCTTCAATGGACACTAGGGTCCTTGAGGTTGCACGCTCGCACAGCTGAGCTTGGTCAGGCAGGGCTAAGGCGTCCCTCGTATGCTGCCGTTGTTCTCTCCCTCATGACGGCTCTGGTACTTGTTTTCACATAACAATGTTTTTGGTGGCCATCTTCGATTTAAAAGGGAACGTTAGTTTACCTACCGTAAACCTGGTTCCCTGAAAGAGAAGATGGCCACCAACCGCGAGGTCGCGTCGGTCGTCATCATGGTTTTGTCGCGAAAAGAGAGTGAGTCTCCCCTGCGTGATGGTTATGTACCCTCGGTAGGCGGGGCGAAGGGGGTCATCGAGGAGAGAGGGCCTATCGGCAGCTTTAATACAAAGAGTTCAGTGACACCTCGGGGGAACAATCTGCCTGCACCGAGTGTAGTTCCTTGTTTAACACTAGAACCGCCGGGTTTATGCTACTACCTAGAACTGCCAGCAGTAGTCATTTTGACATGTACATTTTAAACAGAATGTGAAAATGAAACGCAAACTATCAGATACAACTCAAAACATTTATTTATGAACATCATATCTAACATTTGCATAGCAGAAACACCATATTTAAATGAAAAAATAAACATAAAAGGCTTTATTTTCGAAATTTACACATAAAATGCATGACGTAATAAAATGAAAGACTATAATAAAATAAACATTTAAAGAAAAAGATATTATATAAACAGGTGTAAGCTGCTATATGTACATTCACAATTGTAAAAACAAAGTAATTATTAACAAAAATAACATAAAAGGCTTTTTTTTTTTTTTTTTTTAATTAGCGCATATAATGCATGAAGCGAAAAAATTAAAAACTATAATAAAATAAATATTTCAAAAGAAGATATTGTGTAAACAGGTGTAAACTGCTATATGTTCATACCAAATAATAAAAACGAAGTAATTATTTACAAAAATAAAATAAAAGGCTTTTTTTTCACATTAGCCTACTGCATAGCACGACTTCAAAAAATGAAAACTATAATAAAATAAACATTTCAAAAGAAAATATTGTGTAACCAGCTGTAAACTGGTTATATGTAGGCCTACATACAGAACTGTAAAATCAAAATCATCACTTATAAAAAAAGAAAATAACTCTGTTCACATTGTGTAATGGGAATGCGCATTCAAGGAAACATACTTCAAAGTAACCCTCACATTAGCACAATTTACACAGATGTAATGCTTATCAACTTGTCGTGTGCATTTACCACATACTGCTCTTTCACACTGGGCACAGATATAAGGCATTTTATTTTTATTGCATTTAGTTACCTGTCATTGTTTTCTGTTGTGTGTGTGATTGCTTTCACGGAGAATTAAGTTTTGCACAGATGGTGGAAACTCTCTTCTCGCTTTGTTTACTGTTCCAACCAGGTTGTGTTTTTTTTTTTCCTTCAACTGTTTTTCTAATTACAATGAAATAAAAATTGTCATTGGTAACATTCATCCCTTTTCCTAAGCACGGGTACATCTGCCTAACTACCACATTGCCACCCAGTCTCTGACCTGTGTAGCGTCAGAGGGGTGTCGTCATATCATTCTGTGCATGAAAGTAACAGAATTGGAATCTTAAACCATTCTCTGTGTCTTCTTGGTCTGGTCACAAACTCCCCCACTGACAAACAATGTTTTTAGTCGTAAGCTAACTGCTGGACAAGTGTTTGTTGTAAATCCAGCCGACAGGGGGGCGAAATAGCGGAACAAAGGAGAACAAGGGGCCATGTCAGTACAAGAACAATCAATGAAAGACACTTCACGTGGACTCAGGCATGGCCCAAAATAACCAGACTAACCAATCACATGGTTGAAGGGAGAATCACAAAACCCGGTGACTTTCGAAGTGTGAGCGAGCTTGTGCTGCGTGGTACTGCTTTCAGTCATGTGCTGCTGCTTCCAGGCATGCGTGCTGACCAAGTGTGCTGTCCGCAAAGGAGGTGTGCACGAGGAGTTTCCATCCGCTAGAGGTGGCTTGGAGTGTGGAGGAATGAAATGGAAGCTACACTGCTCTGAGGAAAGTTTCTGAAGTCATGGGAGCACACATGCCTGAATTCACAGAAGGCAAGGAAGAACCAATGTTCCGAATAATGGCTAAAATAATCTTCAGAGGAAGGGCCCTGCCATCTGTCCTATGAGAGACTGGATTAGTAAACGGGATACTGCATTAATCTGAAAGCCGGTCTTTGTTTCCACGTATCTTCACGAAACAAACTGAAGCGAAGCTTATTGCGAGCCTAGAAATAAAATGTGTACAGCAAAGTACCGTCTACATTGGAACTGCAGATCCGGAGAGCTGCAGTCTTCATCGACACATATTGACTTCTGTATATGGAAATCGATAAGTATTCAACATGTCTAATATTAAATACTTTATGACTCGAGAAAGTAACAGAAGCAAATGATATCAAGTTAAGTGGAAACTGTTCTAGGAAAAGAATATCACTTTCTGTTTTAGAGTGTGTAAGAAATGTATTATGTTTGTTTGAAATGTGCAACTCAAAAGGAGTTGCCTCGTAAATGCAGAGAATTTCATCGTTGCCTAATTTTTGAGTTAATCTGAATATATAATCAACTGAGGTTGATAACATATTATTAGTTTAGTACATCACGTCTAAACTAAGTTAACACGGTAAAACTAATTTGCTAAATTAGGTACTGGAATGTTGGATTCCGTTCTGCATGGGAAGTTGAATTAATTCTCATGCATATTTACATAATCGATTACAACGAGAAACGGGTATTGCAAATACTAATGCAAAGTAGAAGCTTTGTGTGATAAAACATATTCAGTATTAATATATTAACCATGTATGCTAATGATGTTATGGTCGTTGTAATTGTTTGACTATGGAATCAATGAACTGCATATTACTATTCACGCATATCTCTAACCAATTATTAACATTTGAACATTTGGACTTTCGTAAACAGTGTGTCTAGAGAGTAATTGGTATATAATTTATTTATATATAAAAGTCACTACACCAGCTGGACGAGTTTCATCTTTGTACAGGTAGGGGTATGGTCCGCTGCCAGCAAAAACTTGATCCCAAATTTGACAAGTTTGTTTGACATGTATTGTATCCACCGACACTGTGGTTTTGTCGGCTGTAGCTGCTTCTCCATGTATTGTTTTATGTTTATCTTGAAACAGGCAATGCTGTTTTCAATGAAGTCGTTACAAATTCCTGCTGCCAATGCAAATATATCTGTAGTTGCTCTCAAATCAAAATGCAAAAATATCAAGAGTTCTCGAAAAATTCTTGTAATAGTAATATTATAAGACAGCAAACTATATGCGCACGTAGACAGCTAGACGCAGTTCTCCAAGGAATTGATAAGATTACAATAGAGATTTGGATAACACATATCTAGACTTTAAGAGCAATCTTTTATTCAAATACATACTGCTGTAAACTCAGCAGAAATAAAAATAACAAACGGACTTGTATACATATACAACATAGTGTATTGTAGGTTATATTGACAAAAGCATGTATTGTAGCATGCCGTCAAAATGAATACTTTTGGCGGTTCTAGGTAGAAGTGCTTATAACTTTTTTATATTTGCGATTTTTACTTTCAAATGCCATCAGGATATTTAATATATCTGTTTAGGAAAAGTCGATAACAGACAACCGCTGATTTTTAACACAAGCAGAGTAATTTAAATTGTAAACACTAAAACCATCCAAATGACTATCCGTGGCGGTTTTAGTGTTAATTAAAAATATAAAAAGGAATAATGTATTTGGTAGAAGTAGATAAATGAGTTAAACAAATGTATAGAGGAATAAATACATTTTGAATTTTTTTTTTTAAATAAATAAATGTAGAAATGAATACATGTTTATATTGTGATGGGCATGGCTGGCGAATGGAGTGGCCTACTCAGAGCCACTTTTCTAGACTTAGGTTAATGTGTAGCAGAGGATGCTGGGAGTGAGAAATATGGTAGGGGAAAGCTGAATTGTTATTGTTCTGTTTCATTATCAGTTATTGTAAAGTTCCAATATTGTTAAATGCATTACCCTGTAATTGTTATTACCCTTTAAGTTAAATACCCTTTAAGTTTTATATAAAATATATATAATATAGATATATATATATAGATATTATATATATTATATATATATATATATTATATATATAAGAAGACCTGTAGTTTCTTCAAGTGACTTCCGTTTACGTGAATCTTTCACTTGCAGCAGCATGTTGGTTAGTATAGCACTTAGACACTGTGACGCTGACTGGAGGGTTGTGAATTCAATCACAGGTGTGGGACACATTGCTGCTGGTCCAGTTAAAAACCTGACTGTATAAATGGGTAATTGTATGTCACAATTGTAAGTTGGCCTAAAAAAAAATAATAATATGCATGCCTGGTTAGTATTTGGATGGGAGACTGCCTTGCAATACCAGGTACTTTGGAGTTTTACTCATTGGTGTACATCAAGGGTATATCTTTTACCTACTTCTCATATAAGGGATTGTGGCAAAGTAGTTGGTAAGTGGAACAGGTGTAGCGGTGATGCGGTGCAGGAGTGATGAACAGACAACAGTGATTCAGTGAACAAGTGTTTATTTGTGCTGTTTCCAGATCTGGCGGCCGTCAAATAATAAATCCCCGGCAGTACACAACAATGTGTAAAGCGCGGGGATGGTGAAGAACACAGTACAGTCTCACACACAAACAAAGGCATGGTCACCAGTCCTGGGTGATATTCAAACGTGCAGGTGCTCTGTGCAGTGATGCTCCGGATAGTGCTTTATGTGGCGACAGCTCCGGAGGTGTGCGTTAACTGTCTAGTGATGCGAAAAAGACAATTATAAACAAACAAAGACAACACATAACACATAATACGCTCTGAGAGCTCCTCTCTCAGTCCTTCTCTCCTCACATTACGCAAACGAAGGAAAAGATCAGCGTTACCCTGGCCCCTATATGTAATCCCGCATGATATCTAGGTAAACGGTTGCAGCTGCCTCTCATTTACCTTTCAAATCAATACGGTCTTACAACAGAGTCTCGCTTCTTTCCAGGCTGACCCACTTCCCTGACCCGGAAACGAACTGTCAGGCCAGCCCTTCCAGATACTTCTCCTCTCGTTCTTTAGTGCCCTCACAGGTCGGGAGGAAGATTCATCACCAGAACTCATGTTTCCATCACAGGGATACAGAGTTTATTCACTTCTACTCTCCTGTGATGGGCAAATCCTGTGTTAAAGACAATGTACTTTAACGGCAAGCGTCTGTGTTGTGTTCAGAGAACGTGAGCAGAGCAAAGTGGTGACAATTCCGATCACCGCTCATAATAAAATTCTTTCATTTAACATACATTTCAAACTTTGCATATGATTCATATCAAATTAGCTTCATACAGGGCTTATTTGTATCTGAATATCTCATACGGGGCTCAAAGCAACCCACAAATACATATGAGTGAGTCTACGGGGCTGACTGACCACCCTGGCTGTACTTGTGTATGAACTATCCTTAATTTAAGAGTGCAGAAAATATAAACCATGTTCACAGCGCTGTATGTTGCTCAACCATAGAACTGTATAAGAACAATAACCGCAGACAGATGGACACACACACACACACACGCATGATGTTTCTCACATTTTTATATGGCACAAACGCAGCTCCACAATCGGAATATATATATATATATATATATATATATATATATATATATATATATAGATAGATAGATAGATAGATAGATAGATAGATAGATAGATAGATAGATATAATGAAGAGTTTATATGCAAAACGCGATATACGCGAATTGCACCAAAACTGAGTTAAAAACAGGATTTCTCATCTCACAGTACCTGCTTTCTGATGTTCATTCTCAAAACACTATATATACCACGTTAAATACAACTGAAATGATGGTTTCTTTCCATAACTTGCCATATAGCTAGGCTTCTAATTCAGCAAAATCTGACATATCCACTGAGCCAATCGCCGTGCAGTATCACAGTCGTGTGACCCTATTATGGCAGCGCCCAGGAGGAGTATAGTAGCGTATTTAATCTTGTAAATTGTGATTTTTATGATTAAACAATGAAGAATTTAAAAAAAATGCAGGGAAGTCAATTTTCTAACAAGCTGTAGCAATGGTGAACAAGCATTCACAAATAATGTTTAGAAAACTGTCACTCGATCGGAACTGTGAATCCCCTCGTCAATGCCAATGCAATGTTGTAAGGTTGCAATGCCAACCCCACTTAATGGTGTTTTCCATTTGTGTTCTCCCTTTGTGTGGCATGTGAAGTTTATCATTAGAATTTATTGGAATGAGTTGCATCTTTAGAAATAAGTGTAAAGTCATTTTACAAAAATGTGGAGCTTTATACTTGGCTATGACCCTGACTGAAGATGTCATTAGAAAAGGGGGCCGGTTGAACTAACGAGGTCAAACAATAGGTCACATTTTACTAAACATTTTAAAACTAATAAAGAAACAATTACCATAATGAACACTATTGTAGTATGTTGCTTAAAACATAACAACCCAATAATCATAATAAAGTTAAGTTATTATTTATAAACAGTAAAACTCTTAAAGCTTGGGACTTGGTGTGCTTTACATTATCTTCAGCATATTTTAAGCGATTGAAAGCTGAAATTACTTTTTTAAAAACACACTTTTCTTAAACCAATACAGCATTGGTAAGCGATAATCAGTTTGTTTGAAAACCAGGCTTTAATCACTGTTAATAGGTGCCCAGGTGACGATTTCGGGACTGCTGCAGGGCTCAAACACCAAATTGGGAAAATAAGGTCCTGCACAGTGAAAATAAATCACCTGTTCCGTCAAATTTAGTGTGGTTGCTTCACAAGCAGAATGGTTATTGCAGCATTTAAAAATATAAAATCCATTTATACAAAGACTGCTAGCTTTCTTGAAAAGATCTGCGTTTCTCTTGTTTTTCTTTTGTATTTGTTTTGCTCTCATTATTATCTATAGTGGATACAGCGTCTGTCAGTTCTGGCAGATTCTAATGTATTTGCTGAAGTGGTTTTCTCCCACTGCTAATTAAAAAAAAATAGCACCCTAGCTATTTTGATCCCGAGTGCTCAACCTGTGTCATGCCTACTGTAGATGCCTGTAACTAGCTCCAGACTGCCGTGCTTGATCTTATGCCTGGAGAGGACATTCATCTTATAACTTCCAGAGAAATGTGCTGAAATAATTGAACTCCTACAAGGCTGACTGCAGTTGTACAGTTGGACTGGATACTACCCTACGACTCAAAGTAAGCTGCAAACTGGTGCTTCGCAAGAACCTTGACATTGTCATCATCAATAGGGCAATAGAGAAGCTTCAAGCTGTTTCCTACTATCTGAAAAACTCAAGTATGTTCAAAACCATAACCATCTTATTTAACAATGGAGTCACCCGTACCTTTGAACATGCTCAAAGTTTGAAATCATGGACAGTCTACATTGTTCCACTCCAGCACAGTCATTGGTGCTCATTCAATCACCATTCACAAATTCTAGGGTAAGACTCTAAAAACAGATAGGATGGATCTTGGTAACTCTATTTCCTCCTATGGACAAAGTTTTGTTGCACTTTCCAGAGTTACATCCTTAAGCGGTGTCCACCTTATCAACTTTTTGACCCCATCTGCATTAAGGCATCTAAAATTGCAGTTGCAGAGTACAATAGGCTCAGAGGGATTTATTGTTCTAAGTTGATAAGCTTGAAAGAGACACACAAGGGACACAAGGTAAAAGATCAAGTGCATTTCATTCATTGAGCCATCACTAATGTTCAGGAACAGCAAAAGCCTCAAACTTCTAAGAAAACACTTGCAGTTACACATCCGTTCAGAGGCTTGAGCAACCCCAAGTTCACCTCATGCTATGCAAATGCAACATTGCAGTTCCTTCTTCACTTGCAGCCTCTGAAGGATTCATTAAAACACAGTCAACAAGCAGCTATCAGGAGCTTTGTTTACAACTATGAACACTTGCCACCCACTGCATCTCTCACTACTGTGGATATTTGTCACTTCTTAGGAGAACCCTTCAATAGAGGTGAGCAGCAAGATGTTGCAGTTTCTCACCAAATTGTCTGACATTGGTCCTTAAGTATCTTGCATGGTTTAAGTCATAATAAGTCATGACATTCTATGTACTAGATGGAACTATTGATCATCAAACCAACAGGTGTTTATCTTCATGTACCTGTTGGTAAAGATTCCATGTGTTTCAAAGAACTCATTTATATAAATGACAAATGGGAAATGATTCTTGGTAGCAAACAAATGCAAAGGCCATGGACTTTTTATCAAGAGATCGAATGTTTTACAAATGCCTTACATTGGCCTAACTTCATAACACCTCTAACAAGTAGAATAATGTTTTTTTTTTCAACATGAAAATGTGTTAGTATACTAGTATATTTGCAACTAAAACAATACAATGTTTACACTTTCAGTATTGTCCAAAAGACCCTTCTACCATTATTTTAATTTCAAATCTTTTCTCATTTATGTTATGTTACTCTACTTATTACTCTCTTGTCTTGTCTGTCTGTCTATTTACCATGCACATTCTCGAATAGCTTTCCCTCACTTTATTCATTATTTGATCAAGTAAAAAAGAAGTGATATCTATAACAAAAACATTGTCAATGTAAAAAAACAAGTTAGAAAAACATAACAGCCGTTTAAAGGGGTGATATCAAACGCAAAAGTTCAAGTTAGGAGACGCAATTAGGCCAATCTTGTCACCCATCAAGCAAATAGGCACAATTGGAAAGGTGCTGGGGCCCAAGATTCACACAATTCTTGCTTCTAACTTGGCATCTTTTTTTGTTTGCTTTGCTCCACTTTAATCGCTCCGCTTTAACGCTCCACTTGAAATTCTCTGTATGACTTGAAGTGACTGAGACACTCACACGCACTGCGACACACATACATTGAGACATACACACTGAGACACACACTGACAAACACACACACTCACTGACACATACACACACACTCTGAGACACACACAGACAAACTGAGACACACACACAGTGAGACACACACACTCACTGAGACATATACACACACTGAGACACATACACACTGAGACACACACACTCTGTGACATGCACACAGTGAGACACACACGCACACTGACACACACAAATTGAGACACACACACTGACACACACACACCGAGACACGCACATATTGAGAAACGTGTGTGTGAGTCTCAGTCACTTTAAGTCATACAAAGAGCATTTCAATGTACAATGAAGAAGGCATAAGTTGAAATGTTTGTCTACTTGACTTAGCTTGTTATAGTTTTACCTTGAAATTATGGATGATACACAATTGTTCCCTGGCCATTCATGATATTACTAGTTATGATGTATGACGATGTTCTTAAACTGACATTCAAGTTTTGTATG
The DNA here is from genome assembly GCF_017654505.1 of Polyodon spathula. Taxonomy (NCBI): domain Eukaryota; kingdom Metazoa; phylum Chordata; class Actinopteri; order Acipenseriformes; family Polyodontidae; genus Polyodon; species Polyodon spathula. Next base: position 26,026,505 of record NC_054543.1, read on the forward strand.
AGCTGAACTTGGTTTGGATGTGCTGCTCTATACCAAGTATGGTCTGACATTGACTAGTCATGGTAAATGTGGGCATGTGGCAAAGTGCCCACCCCTGTATGTATTTTCTGTTGTATGTTGTGTGTTATTGTTGGTGTGTAGTCATTGGTACATGGGATAAAAACAAGAGTGTTTAAAATGTATATTTGTATTAAGGCAAGAGGATTGCACAGCACTTCACATCCAAGTAAAAAGTAATAATATATGAGCATGGGGAATTTCACTTTATTAATTCACGTGCAGTTGTACCGTGACTGTGGAGAACAGGATTGGAGACGGAGGTAATATAATAGTAATAATAATAATTGTTAAAAATATCTGCTCACCGTGTTTTGTCTGTATACCGTTTTGTTTGTCTTTTTGTTTTGCCAAAAGTGCTGTGTCATGCGTTTCTGTTTGTCTTGCAACCTTTTATTTTCTGTCTGTGTGTGCACTATTAAATGCTGAACGAGACCATTCGCTCAGCCTCACCAAACTACATCTCTGTTGTTTATTTCATGGTTCCTGGTTTCTGGTCTGACGTCACCCACTGCAGTCGTTTTTGTGACAGGGCCAAGTGACGATTATCCATGATAATAATTTATGGTAAGACAATGGAAAACATGGTGTACAGAAACATCGATGCAACCTAATGACTTCCTTTCCTGTACACTACACAGTCCGATTGCACTTTATCTTCACAAGAAGAAACAATCTACCAAGAAGAAGCAACAGCTGTAATCTAAAGTGGTGACTGTAGTCTGTTGTAATGTGTGTTGATTTTATAGGTGGTTCAAGTAGAGGTGGACTAACTGATAATATTCCCAGTGCTAATGAGGTAAGAAAATAGATTTTACACCCACTGACAATCAATAACACTTATTCTGTTTTATTAATTTGGTAGTTCCCCTGGTAAAGGATTGTTTAACCATTACTCAGTAAAGACAATGAAGGCTTTCTGGAAAATCAGTAAGCAGACAGATAGTCCATTGAATTTTTGTTGGAAATGTTTTACAGTATTTCATGACAGATTTGCTAACTGAGTTTTTCAGAACCCTTTCTAAGAAATGCTTGATATGAATAATAAAAACATGTAAGCCTTGTGCATTTGAATTCATCCTTGATGTAATTCAGCCAGACAGGTTGATGCTTCAACTGTGTAGTGTTGGATGCCCACAAGAAGAAATGATTTGTATTGCAGCTGAGTCCAACTTGTTGGAACCTTACTTAGAATGACATTATCCCTTTCGTTTATATTAATTTTTTGGCGAAGGGCACATTTGTGTATTCATTCTATAGACGCAGGCATGATGATTAGTCTCACCTGCCATTTAACTAAATTAGTATTTCAAAATGTAGAAATAAAATAGATTTAACAAATTGGGAAAAAGCAGAGATTCCCCCACAAACACATCAGTATTACAATATCCCAGATTATGCTTAATGTCATTAAGGGCACAACACCATGATGGTTGGTCTCAGGCATAGATTTTCCCATGAGCACAGCTTTGAGAACCAGTAGCTTAGATGTACTGCAGTATTTATCCATTAAGTATCTGAAGAGCAATACACTTTTTTTCTATATCTTATTATTCATGTGAGGGATGCAAACTATTTTTGTTCTATGTAATGTGGTAGATATATCCTTCCCCTCAGCTCAAACCCATGGGTTGGAGTGTACTGCGCAGAGAGGCAGTGTACTAGTGATAGCCCATCTGCATTACCATTTTGCGTACCACTACGATGTTCAATAGTAAACCGGAATGGCTGCAGGGATAAAAACCACCAGGTGACTCTAGCATTTTTCTCATGGTTTATTTTCATCCATTTTAAGGGGGCATGGTTCATCACTAGGTTGAGTTCTCGTCCGAGATGGTAGTACCTTAGCGTTCAATCTCTCTCACTTCACTGAGACGGGTCACAGATTGATTCAAGCTTTCTTTGTCCGAATTTGGCTTTTTTGTCAGTTAATACCATCAAATTTACTTTAATCCACGGTAAAATTACGCTTTCGAGCATTGCTGAGAGTGCTCCTACCGAATTCTCCTATCAGTTTTCTGACTAGAGATGGTTTCGACCCCTCTTCTGAGATTGGTAAGCGGCCGTTACTCTCTTTCACTACATGAGGCCTTGTGTAGTTGCTATATGTGTCGCAGAGAGAAGAGTTCCGGGCACTCATGCAGAGTGCAGCTGCAGCCACGGACTTCCACTGGCCAGCAGAACAGGAGGGAAAGGGGAACCGTGCATGGATGCAGCACTGGCTCCACTCAGGCTGCGGGGTATTCGGATCCTGAACTATCTGGACGATTGGCTAGTTTGCGCGCATTCCAAAGCACACGCAGAGGTGCACACAAAACAGGTCATAGATCATGTGACGAAGTTAAGGCTCTCGATACATCAACAGAAGAGCAACTTCGTACAATCTCAGTCCACAGTGTTCCTAGGGATCAAACTGAACTTTGTGAGCATGCTTGCCTCACTGGTCGGAAGACAGGAGTCAGTCGTTGGAAGCCACACTCTCCCAATTTAGAGAGGACACTCTCCTACAGGTCAAAATATATCAAAGGTTGTTGTGGCTGATGGCAGCCACCTCGAGAATCCTTCCACTAGGGCTGCTGAGAATGCACCCGCTTCAAGCCTGGGTAAATACGCTCAAGGTGCACCCGGTCTGAGATCGGTACCGGTTGATGCAAGTGTCCAGACAATGCTTGAAGATGCTGGAGTGTTGGCTCCATCCTGGCAATCTGCACCTCGGATCTCCCCTCGGATCCCCTCACAAAAGGGAAGTGGTCACTACAGACGCCTCCAGACAAGGCTTGGGAGCGGTCTTGAATGGGATAGGAATAAGAGGTCAGTGGAAGGGGCATTGGCAGCAAACGCACATAAATGTCCAACAGCTGCAAGTAGTGAACCTGGTGTTATCTCATTATCGCCAGCAGTTAGTGCACAAACAAGTGCTGGTCAGGACGGAGAATGGTCTGGAGAATGGAAAGTATGGTCCCCAAGTGTGATCTAGGACATTCGAGCCCATGGCGTCAGCAGATCTGCGCCCTGTTTCCTTGAAGGTGGCATTTTTAATAGCCATTACATCTGCCAGATGAGTAAGTGAGTTTCATGCACTGTCCATCGATGACACATGTATGGCTTTCACTGGAAATGACTTCTGGGTAGCATTAAGAACAAATCCAGCCTTTTTGCCTAAGGTGGTATCTTCATTCCATATTAACCAACCAGTGGTTTTGGAAACTTTCAGACCTTCCCCGCACGAGTCAGAGGAGGACCATAGACAGCACACACTTTGCCCAGTTCGGGCTCTGCGCTGTTACCTGGATAGGACCGTGTCCTGGAGACAGTCCAACCAGCTGTTTGTCTGCTATGGGTCCCGCACAGGTCCTATAGAAGGAACGTCTAGCACACTGGGTGGCAGCTGCTATACGCTTAGCATATGAACAGCCGGACTTCCCCTTACCGGGGGACATTACGGCCCATTCTACCAGGGGCCAGGCAACTTCGTGGGCTTTCCTTCATGGCGCCTCCTTAGGTGAGCTATGCAATGCTGCTACATGGACAGGTAGTCAAACATTTGCACGTTTTCACCGCCTTGATGTTGCAAACCGAGCGAGACCCTCTTGGGGCCCTTACACCTCATGTGGGCTCTGAGGCTATCGCCGTGAGGCTGTACTGTTGGTAATCTGGAGCCATGACAGCTTTGGTACAGCTTCCCATTCAGTAGTGGTTGTCATTTGAATTGAAAGGGAATTTTAGATTATTACCATTAATTACCCTTCGAGGTCCTGTCCCCAGCTGACCTCTGATTTCGAAAGAAAATGGTGATATGCTACTGTGAGGACATTCCTCTTCAGCAGGGGAGGTACTTCCGCTTTACAACAGGGTCATGATAGGGCAGCTTTTTTATATATGCTCAGTGATTGGCGGTCAGAGAGGGTCCCATTCGGTAATGGTTGTCATTCTCTTTCAGGGAACCAGGGTTATGGTAATAACCTAACATTTGTTTGCAAATGAGCTCCGTCCATTTTTGTTGCCCGTCTGCATTACCATTTTGTGTACCGCTACAGTGTTCAACAGTAAACTGGAATGGCTGCAGGGATAAAAACCACCGGGTGACTGGCATTTTACTTGTGGTTTATTTTCATCCATTTTAAGGGGGCATGGTCAATCACTATGGTGAATTATCGTCCGAGATGGTAGTACCTTAACGTTCAGTTGCCCATTTAGCTGTGAGACATTCTTTCTCAACAGTCACATACCTACGTGCCCTTGGCAGTAATTTGTGACAATGGTATATTATCGGGTGCTGCTCTTCATCTGCAATCTGAACATAAGAACATAAGAAAGTTTACAAACGAGAGGAGGCCATTCGGCCCATCTTGCTCGTTTGGTTGTTAGTAGCTTATTGATCCCAAAATCTCATCAAGCAGCTTCTTGAAGGATCCCAGGGTGTCAGCTTCAACAACATTACTGGGGAGTTGATTCCAGACCCTCACAATTCTCTGTGTAAAAAAGTGTCTCCTATTTTCTGTTCTGAATGCCCCTTTTTCTAAACTCCATTTGTGACCCCTGGTCCTTGTTTCTTTTTTCAGGCTGAAAAAGTCCCTTGGGTCGACACTGTCAATACCTTTTAGAATTTTGAATGCTTGAATTAGGTCGCCACGTAGTCTTCTTTGTTCAAGACTGAACAGATTCAATTCTTTTAGCCTGTCTGCATATGACATGCCTTTTAAGCCTGGAATAATTCTGGTCGCTCTTCTTTGCACTCTTTCTAGAGCAGCAATATCTTTTTTATAGCGAGGTGACCAGAACTGAACACAATATTCAAGATGAGGTCTTACTAGTGCATTGTACAGTTTTAACATTACTTCCCTTGATTTAAATTCAACACTTTTCACAATGTATCCGAGCATCTTGTTAGCCTTTTTTATAGCTTCCCCACATTGCCTAGATGAAGACATTTCTGAGTCAACAAAAACTCCTAGGTCTTTTTCATAGATTCCTTCTCCAATTTCAATATCTCCCATATGATATTTATAATGTACATTTTTATTTCCTGCGTGCAGTACCTTACACTTTTCTCTATTAAATGTCATTTGCCATGTGTCTGCCCAGTTCTGAATCTTGTCTAGATCATTTTGAATGACCTTTGCTGCTGCAACAGTGTTTGCCACTCCTCCTACTTTTGTGTCGTCTGCAAATTTAACAAGTTTGCTTACTATACCAGAATCTAAATCATTAATGTAGATTAGGAATAGCAGAGGACCTAATACTGATCCCTGTGGTACACCGCTGGTTACCACACTCCATTCTGAGGTTTTTCCTCTAATCAGTACTTTTTGTTTTCTACATGTTAACCACTCCCTAATCCATGTACATGTGTTTCCTTGAATCCCAACTGCGTTCAGTTTGAGAATTAATCTTTTGTGCGGGACTTTGTCAAAAGCTTTCTGGAAATCTAAATAAACCATGTCATATGCTTTGCAATTATCCATTATCGATGTTGCATCCTCAAAAAAATCAAGCAAGTTAGTTAGGCACGATCTCCCTTTCCTAAAACCATGTTGACTGTCTCCCAGTACCCTGTTACCATATAGGTAATTTTCCATTTTGGCTCTTATTATACCCCTAACTCTGTAGGGCAGGGGTGTCAAACTCGTTTCGTTTGGCGGGCCTGATCCGATACCTTGGCGCTTGGCATGGGCCGGGTGACAATTATAAAAATAGAAAGACGAACCCAAAACCTTTGCATGAGCAACACAAATTGTCATGTTGTTGTGATTGCTGTCAATCGCCAACCACATGGGTGAGACAGCAATGTGTCAGCTGGTTTGAGTAGATGACACTAGTGATACTAGAACAAGACTCTGTGGTGACAAGTATCATTGTATCTTTATCCATGAAGAGAAAGTTGGAACAAGAGTGCTGTTTCAAGAGAAATGGGGAATTTCGTATTTCTTTGAGGGCATGAATGGAAAGCCAATGTGCTTTATTTGTAAGCAACATCTGTCTGTTGTGAAATAATACAACATTAAAAGACACTGAAGCAAACCATGTAATGATCACTCTGCACAACTGAGAAGCAGTTGTATTGTCCTCGCTAAGGAGATACAACTGGCCAATATCTACAGCTAAGTCAGCAAGAGTGACAGACAGCAAAAGCAGGGACATCAGCGGTGTTAATTTCACAAAAGGTTTATTGTTGTGAACTATAATGTAATCAAATATAAGGACAACAACTTATGGCAGAGAACATTTAGTGGAAGGTACAGGTGAGTAAGAAAGTAAATTGAACTAAACAAACATCCAAACAAACTAACACTAAAGCAAAATAAATGTGATGTCCAGTCAGACTCCAATAAACCCCCACACACACAAACACCACACCAATACAAAACCAACACACCGACAGGCAAAAAAGCACAAAGGTGAATGAATAATTATACAGGGAAAACAATTACAAAGACAGTCTTGATGGCAATGGATGATAAATGAAATTTAGGCCTAACAAGTCCAGTGAAGCAAGTCACATGAAATCCAAAGTTACAAAAGACAAAACCAAAATTACAGGAACCAAAGAATCAAAGTAAAGTAGAAAAAACACAGCAAACAGAAAAGGAATAATCTCATCAAAAAATAAAGAAGTCCCGAATAGAGTCCTGTACTGATGATGATGGATGAAGGTTGATGAAAAAATAGAGATCGTGGAAAATGATGAGTCTGTTGAGTAGTACCGGCTTGAATGGTGAACAGCCATTTGGAAAATACCAGGAGGATCAGGAACAAAATGGAGACTGAACACACTAACAAAAACAACCATAAACGGACCTTGAACAGCAACTAAACTTAAACAAGTACCAGTGTAAACAAAAAAGTAAAAGATTAACAAAAGAGTAAATGGATGCACCTGTATTTATCTAAAATAAAGTTAAAGTTACACTGTAATTAAGTAATGTGCTGTTTGTAAAATTGATTCCTCAAGAGAAAAGGGAGGTTTTGTTTGGCCTACCCAGCCATCTGTAATACCGGTTTTGGCTTCCAAGGAGCTCTGAGATTGGAGGAGTGGATATTTGAATGAGACAATGGGGGGAGAGGAAGAACAGAGGATGATAGCAAAGAACTATGGGAATTTGAGTTTTAACCTGGCCAGGCTACTGACCCTAATTAAAAGGACAGGTAGAAACTTACACCCACTTTATGGAGCAAGTGAATTGCTACAACCATGGCATGAAATATGATACATATACAGGAACAGTACGTGAAGATAAATACTCTGAATTAGCACAGTCATTGAAAAAGCAGCAATTGATGTTTACTAATGACTGTAGCATAAGTGATGCTGCTGTTCAGGCAAGCCATGTGATTGCTCACAAAATAACTGTTTCTTCAAAACCATTTTCTGACGGAGAGATTTTGAAGAAATGCTGTTGAAATAGTGTCTTGAGAAGCAGCGATCTTTCTCCGTCATGAATATCAACAAATCAAAATGTTATTCTCAACTTAACTTGATACTCAAGATATCCTCAACCCAGTTATTTGATCCAGATGTTGATGTGCTGGTTCAAACAAAGGTTCCAGGTATCAGTTGCAGCAGTCGTAGTCACTAATATTCTTTATCTTTTTGCTGAGTGCTAAATAAAAAAATGATCAGTATCTATTTATATTTTGCATTTTTTTTTTTTTTTTTTTTTGAGCTGGGACGAACATGAATTTTCATGTTTGGATATTCGTTCAAGATTTAGATATTTGTTTAGATATTTGTTTTAAAACTTTATCAAAGTCATTATAAATAGCACTGTATTAAAGATGAAAAATATTCCAGAATTAAGAAGGGCCTTACTCTCGTGAATTAACTACAAAACAAAGAAAGCAATACAGTAGTTAAATCGTGTGTGTATTTCAAGTAAAAACACCTTTTTTAAAAAAAAAAAAAATCACTGCCCTTGTTGTGTCTTGGCAATAAACAAAGTGGTCATAGACATGTTTTTATAAAGTAATAACATTGGTTTTAACTTGAATAAACACTTCAAATAAAACACACGTTAAAAATATGCCGTTGTACAATATAAACAATATTTACTCACTGTTTTTAGGATTGCTAGGTTCATGAAAGAAAATAAAAACGTTGATTTAATATAGAGTTTTGCGGTATGACTGTATCATAATATTGCAGACAGAAACTGACCCCGATTGTAGCGGTGGTAAGAATCCAATCGTGTAACTTGTATCTCACACAGATAAAATTATTTCTGACGAATACAGACATTTGTTTTTTGCCTTTGAATACATGTGAAAAAACCTTAGTTCTTTTATGTTTGTCCCAGCACTTTTTAAATTTTGTTTTACCTGTATTCTAGTGACATCACTCCGGGAGCCGGATCCAGCCCACGAGCCGTATGTTTGACACCCCTGCTGTAGGGTCTTAACCCTACTTTTAACCCTGGGACCTTAACTATATCGTGGTGTATCTAATACATTTCCCCTGGTAAAGTGGTGATCCATGTTATTATTAATCATCCTTTCCACCTCTTAATGGGGTTTCTCCTTTAAATTAGGACCTGTATGTACTTTTGAAGGTTGGCAGGCTATCCATCTCACTTATTTCCCCTTCAGAAATCAAAACAGGTTTCCTATTTCTCCAGGGCTTCAAAAGGTTTACATGATACACTTGCTCTTTGTTACGACGCTCCAGCTACTGGATTTCATAGTTAACAGGGCCTGTTTAACCCTTTGCTGTCCATTTATTCAGCGCTTCTCAGGCACGTCGGTCCGGTTTATTTTCACGCGCACTGATTATTTTACACGTGCTGTTTAATTTTTTTTTTTTTTCAGCGTAAAACAGGTTTAAAAGACATTGAATCACAAAAGGACACTCAGTACTGTATCTCCAGCCAAGCCCCACCCCCTGTTCGCTGTAGTTTCACATACCTCTTTATAGACATGCATACTGATAAATCCTCTCCTGATCACTAGTTTTATCACAAAGCTCTTCAATAATGCAGTCCATTATAGGGGGGTGAGAGTGAGGACAAAAATGTTTTTGAATCACTGTTGAATTAAAGCTGTTGAGTGGCGGCTTACGGAATGGAACATATGTAAATTCTGCTTTGCGTATTACAGCAGATCAGAGATTGAACAAGGTAGGGGGTGTGCACACACACATACAGGGTAAGCTCTCTATGCTCTTAAAACCGCAGGGCCTTTCATTATTTGGGTCTTAGGTGTATTTTTTAAATACATATATATATTCCTATGAGCTTAACATACAGCTGTCACAAAGACTGCAGAAGTAGGGAGAAGCAGGGAAAAAAAGAAACTTTGTCAAACACAACCAATAGAAATAAAAACAACCAACAGATTTGAGTCACTTCAGAATTTTGATGAGCAGAACCAACAAGAGAATGAAAGGAACAACATCCAGGATCCCATTGACAGTGGTGACAAGACAACAAAAAGAAGGGAGGTCATGATTGTTGGGGACTCCATATTGAGAAACACAGCATTTGGGGGTCCAAACAATTCGCAGTTTGGACCCCCTTACTACAACAGTGTGCTGCCTTCCGGGAGCCTCGGTCAAGCACATCACTGAGAATGTGGACAGGCTCCTAGAACGAACAGGAGACGACCTAGTAGTAGTCGTCCACATCGGTACAAACAACATTGGAAGAGAAAGACCAAAATCCCTGCAAAACAAATTCAGAGAGCTAGGAAGGAAATTAAAAGAGAAAACCAAAACTGTGATATTTTCTGGTATACTACTGGCATCTGTATAGACGGGATGGACTGCATTTAAATAAAAAGGGAACCAGTCTACTCGGAGAAAAGATCCTCGAGCAGGTTCAGAAGCATTTAAACTAGAAAGGAAGGGGGGAGAAATCAAAAAAAAAACAGAAGGGAGACCGCATCAAAACAAGAGCAACAACTCCGGTAAGACAACCATTAAATGTATTTATCTAAATGCTAGACGTATCAGAAACAAAATTCTATGTAACTATGATGTGATAGGTGTTACAGAAACATGGTTGTCTGAGAGTGATGAGGACGAATATAATATTTGTGGGTATACACTGTATAGGAAAGACAGGCAGGACAGAAGAGGAGGAGGGGTAGTGCTATACATAAGAAACAGTCTTGAAGCCCAGGTGTTAAACCTGGACAAAGAAAATAAAACCGGATCAATATGGGTCAGAATAACGGACAAAAATTCAAAGGGCATAATAATAGGAGCATGCTATAGACCGCCAGATTCAGATGGTGAGCATAATAATCTGTTATACAATGACATTAGAAATGCGTGTAGCAAAGGAGAAGCCATACTAATGGGGGATGTCAACTTCCCCCAAATAAAATGGGAAAACCCGTGGGTAGCATGAAGGATGAAATAGAAATGGTGGAAATGACAAATGACTGCTTCCTAACACAATTTGTCAAGGCACCGACTAGAGGGGAGGCATGCCTTGATTTAGTCTTTTCAAATAACGAAGATAGAATAACTAAAACAGAGGTCAGAGAACCACTGGCAAACTCAGACCACAACATGGTCTCATTTGAAGTGTTTTTTAAATCCCCAAAAGTCATGACTAAAGCTAAGGTTTACAGTTTTAGAAAAGCAAACTATGAAGGTATGAAACAGAGACTAACAGAAGTAGATTGGAGTAAAATAGAGAAAACACCCACAGAAGAAGGATGGTTGTTCTTCAAAAATGTAGTACTAGAGGCGCAAAACAATTATATCCCTAAAGTAGACAAATCTAAATGTAAAACTAAATTGCCAAAATAGTTTAATAGATCAACTAAAAAAAATATTCAGCGAAAAAAGGCACTTTACAGAGCATTAAAAAAAGACCAAAAAGAAAGTACGCAGAAAGAGTACACAGAACTGCAAACGCAAGTCAAAAAGGAAGTTAGAAAGGCCAAGAGAGAAATAAAAATGAACATTGCTAAGGGAGCTAAAACCAATTCCAAAATTTTTTTCCAATATTACAACAGCATTTTTACAGAGAGAATTGTGAGGGTCTGGAATCAACTCCCCAGTAATGTTGTTGAAGCTGACACCCTGGGATCCTTCAAGAAGCTGCTTGATGAGATTTTGGGATCAATAAGCTACTAACAACCAAATGAGCAAGATGGGCCGAACGGCCTCCTCTCGTTTGTAAACTTTCTTATGTTCTTATGTTCTTATGTTCTTTAGTGGGCGGTGTCAGAACCAGGAAGGAATGAACACAAAGACAGGACAGTGAAGTGAAATGATGAAGACGCTTGCTTGCGCCGGTTTATTGTAAATAAAAGGTTTTTTAAACAAACAGAAAACGGGACACGGCACTTTACGCCAAAATAAATAGACACACAAAAACAGACTAACACTTTCCAAACGGTGAGCAGATCGACAACAAACACGGTGAGTTAAATAAACAAGTATCGTGCTGGTCCCACCAGCATGCAATAGCAATTAAAATTATAACTCTCCTACTGTGTCTCCTGTTCTCCACTCACCGAACACCCAACCCCGAGTGGGTGAAAATATGCTGCTTTTATGCAGCTGTACCAAGACTCGATTGTACCACGACTCCCCCCCGATCTCCGGCAGCGAAACTGCTGCTGGGGTTGGTGGTCTCCAGAACTCCTCCCCCTTCTTCATGGCCAGCAGCTCCCCTTGTTGGGGTTCCAGCCACAGTACTTCCTGCTGCAATGCGAAGCAACAGGCAGCCCCAGGTGATGTGGAGTGGCTGGCAACCCCAGGTGATGCAGTCCTAGCGACCCCAGGCAATGCTGAGTGGCGGGCAACCCCAGGCGATGCGGAGCGGCGGGCAACCCCAGGCGATGCAGAGCGGCGGGTAACCCCAGGCGAAGCGAGGCAGGCATCCTTGGGCAAAGCGAGGCAGGCATCCTTGGGCGAAGCGAGGCAGGCATCCTTGGGCGAAGCGAGGCAGGCATCCTTGGGCGAAGCGAGGCAGGCATCCTTGGGCGAAGCGAGGCAGGAATCCTTGGGCGAAGCGAGGCAGGAATCCTTGGGCGAAGCGTGGCAGGAATCCTTGGGCGAAGCGTGGCAGGCATCCTTGGGCGAAGCGAGGCAGGCAGTCAGGACAAGCTGATGTGCTGGCCCTCTTCGTAACCACTGCGGCCGGGCCGTTTTCTGCTGTGCTCCCCTCAGCAGACTATGAGACGTGTAGTCTACCCTTATTACAGGGGACTGGTGCGGCTCTGCCTCACTTGCAGGGGACTGGTGCGGCTCTGCCTCTCTTGCAGAGGACTGGTGCGGCTCTGGAGACAGCAGTGGGACCTCTCCCTCTGGCGCTGGAGACGGCTCCTCTCCCTCTGGAGGCAACACCAGAAGGCATTTTTCCCCTGCTGGTGGAGACTGGGGCGGTGGATGCTCTGCCTTCCTCTTCCCATTTCCTCTTCTCTGCCTTCCCCTCACCTTCCTCTCCTGGGCCAGTTCCTCCTCTCCATACTGCGTAGGGCATATGGCTAACATGTGCCCATATGCCCCACAGCCAGGACATAACTCTGCTGCGAGGTCTTTAAAAAAACCTCCCAGCTGATGGTGGGGGAAGACTGAGGCGACCCCTGCTCCTCCTTCTCCTGATGGACAGGGCAGCGGGCCACGTAGTGCTCAACTCCACAGATTGGGCATAGTTGGGGTAGCTGGCCGAGGGGGTACCGGGGGCAGTTGGTGCTAGAATGCCCCGGCTCAGTGCAGCAGTAACACCCTGGCTGCTTTTCCTCCAGCTGGTGTTGTGGTTGCTGCCTTCTGCCATCCTTTTCCATGTTTGTCCTTTTTTTTGTTTGTTTTGTTTTTTTTTTGGGGGGGGTTCCCACAAAAACAACTCTCCTGGTTTGACGCTTGGAGGTGCTGTTATCCCATGCAGGACACCACGTGTCACAAAGACTGCCGAAGTGCGCGGCGTCAGAACCAGGAAGGAATGAACACAAAGACAGGACAGTGAAGTGAAATGATGAAGACGCTTGCTTGCGCTGGTTTATTGTAAATAAAAGGTTTAAACAAACAGAAAACAGGACACGGCACTTTACACCAAAATAAATAGGCACACAAAAACAGACCAACACTTTACAAACGGTGAGCAGATCGACAACAAACACGGTGAGTTAAATAAACAAGTATCGTGCTGGTCCCACCAGCGTGCAATAGCAATTGAAATTATAACTCTCCTACTCTCTCTCTCATTCTCCACTCACCAAACACCCAACCCCGAGTGGGTGAAAACATGTTGCTTTTATGCAGCTGTACTAAGACTCGATTGCTAATCAATCATTCAATTGGAGTCTCGGTACAACTGCACATGAATTAATAAAGTGCAATTCCCCATGCTCACATATTATTACTTTTTACTTGCACGTGAAGTGCTGTGCAATCCTTGTGCCTAAATACAAATATACATTTTAAACACTTTTTTGTTACACAAACCCCTTTATATCCCGTGTACCAATGACTATACACCAACATTTAACACACCACACGCAACATATAACAGATTATATACACAGGGGAGGGCACTTTGTCACAGCAGCCTAAGGCACTCAGTATTCCCATGTGGTCTCCCATCCAAGTACTAACCAAGCCCAACATTGCTTTGCTTAAGCATTGCATGGTAAGTTCGATTTGAAGAGCTTTTTGCCATAAGAGACGTTGCCTATGGTTCACTACAAGGAAGTAGCTCTTGGATAGCTCAGGGATCATTACAAGGAAGTAGCACATGGATTTAGAATACTGACATTGCTGCTGATACAATTTCAATGGATTACCCAGTTAATCCTTTGAGTAGTGAGTTGTGAAGTCCCTGCCGACCCTACGGGAGTTAGTTTTTTTTTCTGTCTTCTGCATGCACTTGATTATTACGAGTACACCTGTGGCAGGCTGACAAGTGGATAGAGGCTCAGAGACAGTCTGCAGTTCAAAAAATACTAATTTTATTATAAATAACACAAAATAAACATGCACAAGGGCAAAATAAAGGGATTTAAACACAAATAAAGCAATACAAAAAAAAAAAAAAAAAAAAAAACTTACAAAAACAAGGTTTCCAGGCTGGGCAATACCTTCACTGGATTCAAACTTTCAAAAATACACACAACAAACCACCAACCTGCTTCTTCAACTCCCTCCCCCCAAATGAGAAGCAGAGACCTCCTTTTATGTCAGGTGGCTGGGCACTGATTGATCGTTAATTATCCTAATCAACTAATCAACCCCAGCCACCTGAACATAATAAACCCACGCAGGTAGGGGAAATTAACCCCATCCCTGCCAATTTAAAAAGGGCGGAGATTTGCTCTGCCACAACACCGTACAAACAAGCTGAAAGGTATATCTTTGTTCAGAATGTATGTAATGAATACTGACGAAATACAGACAAAAGATACATTTATTGATTACAGTTAATTAAATAACTATTTACACACATCACATAGACAGATCTTGATACATTTTGTTAGTAGGCTTATTAGCAATTTATTTACATTACTATGAAAAGATGTAAACAAATAATTTTTACCACAAATAAATATTAATTTTTATTTTGTCATAGGGAAAGGTTTTTACTAAAAATCAGGTAGTCAATAAACAATACACAACAGGGTTGAACAACCACAACAACACATACTAATATCAAGAGAGAGAGAGAGAGACATGAATAAATCATATCCGGGTAAAACAGGTGGTGGGAGTGAAGGGAGTGAGAGTGTCAATAATGCTTCAGCGTAAGATACTCCTTGAAGCATGGAGCAATGCACAGGGCTGTGTTGCACTCCATGCACATAAACTAAGTGTCCTTCCTCTGCCTGGGCCTATGAGTGGTATGGTGTAACAAAGTGCCCGCCCCTGTGTATATTATCTGTTATGTGTTGCGTGTGGTGTGTTTAAATGTTGGTGTATAGACATTGGTACACGGGATATAAACGGGTCTGTGTAACACGAATGTTTAAAAATGTATATGTGTATTTAGGCACGAGGATTGCACAGCACTTCACGTGCAAGTAAAATGTAGTAATATGTGAGCACGGGGAATTGCACTTTATTAATTCACGTGCTGGGATTCAAGTGAATAATTAATTGGTAATTGAATCCCAGCACAATAGTATATATAGATGCACGTTGTCACATACTGGGGTTGGGTGTTCGGTGAGCGGAGAACGGGATTGGAGACGGAGGAAATAAGCAGCAGTAGTAATAATAATAATAATAAGAGGAGAAAGTATCCGCTCACCGTGTTTGTCAGTGTCTGTCCGTGCACCGTTTTGTTAAGTTTAGTCTGTTTTTGTTTGTCTATTTATTTTGGCGTAGAGTGCCGTGTCCTGTGTTTTTCGTGTTTGTTAAACCTTTTATTTTGTATTAAACCGGCGCCAACAGGCGTCTTCATCATTTCATTTCATCCGTCCTGTGTTTTGTGTATTGCATTACCTTTCCTGGTTCTGACGCCGCCCACTTCGGCCGTCTCTGTGACACGTGGTGTCCTGCGTGGGATTTAACAGCGCCTCCAAGCGTCAGACCAGGAGAGGTTTTTTTTTGTGTGTGGGAGAAAAAAAAAAAAAAAAAAGGGGCGTCTTTGGATTACAAAAAAAAAAAAAAGAAAGAAATGGGGAGAAGCAGGAAAGACGATAAAGAGGTGAGGGACAGGGAGGAGGAGTGCCGCCTAAGGGCCAGACATCCCCGGCGATGTAACCAGTCCTTGCCGGGGTGCCTCCTCTGCAACCAGGACCATCTCTTTGCCAATTGTCCCTTCCGCTGCCCCTACCAGGAGGGAGAGGAGGAACTGCCGCAGGAGAGGAAGGTGAGGAGGTGGCAGAGAAGGGGAAAAGGGAAGAGGAAGGCAGAGGTCCCACCGCTGTCTCCACAGCCGCACCAGTCTCCTGCAAGGGAGGAAGAGCCGCACCAGTCCCCTGCAAGTGAGGGAGAGCCGCACCAGTCCCCTGTAACAAGGGGAGACTACACACCGCTCCCACCTCCACCACCAGGAGACTACACGCCGCTCCTACCTCCATGGGCAGGAGCAGAGCAGCAGGAGCTGCCTCTGCCTCCGCCACCTCCACCGGCAGGCGCAGAGCAGCAGGAGCTGCCTCTGCCTCCGCCACCTCCACCGGCAGGCGCAGAGCAGCAGGAGCTGCCTCTGCCTCCGCCACCTCCACCGGCAGGGGGAGAGCAGCAGGAGCTGCCTCTGCCTCCGCCACCTCCACCGGCAGGGGGAGAGCAGCAGGAGCTGCCTCTGCCTCCGCCACCTCCACCGGCAGGGGGAGAGCAGCAGGAGCTGCCTCTGCCTCCGCCACCTCCACCGGCAGGGGGAGAGCAGCAGGAGCTGTCTCTGCCTCCGCCACCAGCAGAGGGTGAATGCCTGCTGGGTCCCTGTCCACCAGCAGAGGGTGAATGCCTGCTGGGTCCCTGTCCACCAGCAGAGGGTGAATGCCTGCTGGTATCACTTCCCCCACCAGCAGAGGGTGAATGCCTGCTGGTATCACTTCCCCCACCAGCAGAGGGTGAATGCCTGCTGGGTCCCTGTCCACCAGCAGAGGGTGAATGCCTGCTGGGTCCCTGTCCACCAGCAGAGGGTGAATGCCTGCTGGGTCCCTGTCCACCAGCAGAGGGTGAATGCCTGCTGGTATCACTTCCCCCACCAGCAGAGGGTGAATGCCTGCTGGTATCACTTCCCCCACCAGCAGAGGGTGAATGCCTGCTGGTATCACTTCCCCCACCAGCAGAGGGTGAATGCCTGCTGGTATCACTTCCCCCACCATCACGAGGAGAGGAGCTGGAGCTTCCTCTGCCTCCACCTCCATCAGGGGGAGAGGAGCAGGAGCTGCCTCTCCCTGCACCAGAAGGACCAGGACTAGATGCTGGCTGTCCTCAGCAGCCCTTGCATAGGCTGCTGAGGGAAGCACGGGGAAGAACCTCCCGGCTGCAGTGGCCGAAAAGAGGGCCAACACCCGCACCCCAGCTTGTCCTGACTGCCAGCCTCGCTTCGCCCAAGGATGCCAGCCTCGCTTCGCCCAAGGATGCCAGCCTCGCTTCGCCCAAGGATGCCAGCCTCGCTTCGCCCAAGGATGCCAGCCTCGCTTCGCCCAAGGATGCCAGCCTCGCTTCGCCCAAGGTTGCCTCCGCTCTGCATCGCCTGGGGTTGCCCGCCGCTCTGCATCGCCTGGGGTTGCCCGCCGCTCTGCATCGCCTGGGGTTGCCCGCCGCTCTGCATCGCCTGGGGTTGCCCGCCGCTCCGCATCACAGCCGGAAGTACTGTGGCCGGAACCCCACGAAGGGGAGCTGCCGGCCACGAAGAAGGGGGAGGAGGTCTGGAGACCGCCAACCCCAGCAGCAGTTTCGCTGCCGGAGGAGGGGGAGGAGGTCTGGAGACCGCCAACCCCAGCAGCAGTTTCGCTGCCGGAGGAGGGGGAGGAGGTCTGGAGACCGCCAACCCCAGCAGCAGTTTCGCTGCCGGAGGAGGGGGAGGAGGTCTGGAGACCGCCAACCCCAGCAGCAGTTTCGCTGCCGGAGGAGGGGGGGAGGAGGTCTGGAGACCGCCAACCCCAGCAGCAGTTTCGCTGCCGGAGGAGGGGGAGGAGGTCTGGAGACCGCCAACCCCAGCAGCAGTTTCGCTGCCGGAGATCGTGGGGGAGGTCCGGAGACCTGCTCCCTCTGCAGTTTCTTCCCTGCAGGAAGAACGGTGGTTGAAGCCCCACCAAGGGGAGCTGCCGGCGCCGAAGGAGGGGGAAGGTCAGGAGACCACACCCCAAGCAGCCTTTCCGCTGCTAGGACTACCCTGGCAGGAGAATGCTACCCTGCTGACAGCATTACGACCTGTGGGCCCCTGGAAGCCTCTGGTCCTGGCCAAGGACTTTGGGCGGGACTTTTGGGCTTTTAAGGGGGGAGGTGGCCATTGAGGCCATGTGTGCTTTGCACAGGAGGGGGTATATGTAACAAAGTGCCCGCCCCTGTGTATATTATCTGTTATGTGTTGCGTGTGGTGTGTTAAATGTTGGTGTATAGACATTGGTACACGGGATATAAACGGGTCTGTGTAACACGAATGTTTAAAAATGTATATGTGTATTTAGGCACGAGGATTGCACAGCATTTCACGTGCAAGTAAAATGTAGTAATATGTGAGCACGGGGAATTGCACTTTATTAATTCACGTGCTGGGATTCAAGTGAATAATTAATTGGTAATTGAATCCCAGCACAATAGTATATATAGATGCACGTTGTCACATACTGGGGTTGGGTGTTCGGTGAGCGGAGAACGGGATTGGAGACGGAGGAAATAAGCAGCAGTAGTAATAATAATAATAAGAGGAGAAAGTATCCGCTCACCGTGTTTGTCAGTGTCTGTCCGTGCACCGTTTTGTTAAGTTTAGTCTGTTTTTGTTTGTCTATTTATTTTGGCGTAGAGTGCCGTGTCCTGTGTTTTTCGTGTTTGTTAAACCTTTTATTTTGTATTAAACCGGCGCCAACAGACGTCTTCATCATTTCATTTCATCCGTCCTGTGTTTTGTGTATTGCATTACCTTTCCTGGTTCTGACGCCGCCCACTTCGGCCGTCTCTGTGACATATGGCTACAGACTCGACACCTGCACTGTGTATGACTGCTCTTTGTCCTTTGGTGTACGGGATATGCAAAATGTTGGTCGGTGTGCCTTGTGGGTTTGTCTGAGCTTGGGCATCCTCCACTGGATGACTTCTGCGGTGTGTGGTATTTTTCTACCAGCTGTGAGATAAGGTTGTGCCTGAACTTGCTGAAAATGACTGTTTCTTTGGATGCAGTTTTGTGGAGGATGAAGACATTCAACACAGCCATGTCAAGAAAGTGGAAAAATAATATTTTGTACCACTTGAGAGACTTCCTTGCACAGTCGACAAAACTAATTTGCATGTCTGATTTGTTCACCGAGCCCGTTTTCTGGTTGTACTCCAACACACTCTGGTTTCATCTTGTTATCCCCAAAGGCGTGATCAACTTTTTCAGTCACTTTCATCAATAGTCCTATGCACAGAGGTGAGGATATGCACATCTCTTTTGTAACGCCACTTCGCAGCCAGCAACTTGTCCGTGTGTAAAAACTGGACTTTGCCTTTTTCTAATTTTGTTTTGAACTGGGGCATTCTTTTTCTGTTGGATGGCATGGTGCCACACATACCATTGTCTTGGCTGTGCAAACACTCAAATAGGGCTGGTCTGTTATACGAATTATCTGGGTAGACAATGTGGCCTTTGCTTAAGAAAGGCTTTATGAAACTAAGATCGAGATCTGTATCATGAAGAATATCAGTAGTGCCATCAGTATAAACAATAAAATTCAAAATGTAACTGGCCTTCACATTCCAGACGATGAACAATTTGATTCTGAAACAATGTCACTTTGAGGGAATATATTGCTTGAAAGTGAGTCTTCCCTTCCACAGCATAAGCGACTCATCAATGCACACATCTTGGAAAGGGTAGAAAACTCGATTAAACTTTTCTTGGAGGGCAGTTACAATTTGTCTGATTTTGTTCAGTGGGTCTACGATCTGCATGGTGTTGTTATCAGACAACTGAAGAGCCCTTCGTAGCAAAAGGAAGCAATCGAGAGAGAAAAGAGTATAGAGAAGAAAGGAGTTGCCATAACAAAATCAGTGAACCAGTACTCTTTCAGGGAGTTTTTTCAGATCAAGCCCATGAACGGTAGCAAGAAAGATATACATTTAGACATCATTGTGTCCACCCACTTACAGAGCTTTGATTTGAGACCCAGCTAAGTGTTCTGTCTCAGTTTCCTGGCAACAGAAGAGGGAGAATACCAGCTGGTTCCACCTCCACGGGAGGATCGCTTCCCACTTCCATCCCCACGAGCAGAGGGAGAATACTTGCTAGTTCTGCCTCCACAGCCGTGGGAGGACTACTTGTCACTCCCACCTTCACCAGCAGTGGGAGAATAA
Organism: Polyodon spathula; assembly: GCF_017654505.1. Classification (NCBI taxonomy): domain Eukaryota; kingdom Metazoa; phylum Chordata; class Actinopteri; order Acipenseriformes; family Polyodontidae; genus Polyodon; species Polyodon spathula. Next base: position 26,046,453 of record NC_054543.1, read on the forward strand.
CTGCTAGTTCCGCCTCCACCACCGTGGGAGGACTACTTGCCGCTCCCACCTCCACCAGCAGAGAGAGCATGTCTTCTGGTTCCCCCACTGCAGCCAGAAGGGGAAGAGCCCCTGCCACATTCACTGCCAGAAGGGAAGGAGCCCCTGCTGCCTTCACCACTAGAAGGGGAGAATCCCCTGCCACCTTCACCACTAGAAGGGGAGGAGCTCCTGCTGCCTTCACCACCTGGAGAAGAGGAGCAGGAGCTGCCTCTGCCTCCACCACCACCTGGAGCAGAGCAGCAAGAGCTGCCCCTGTCTCCACCACTGACAGAGGGAGAGAAGCAGGAGCTGCCTCTCCCTGCACCAACAAAAGGGCCAGGATAGGATGCTGGCAGTCCTCAGCAGCCCCTGCATAGGTTGCTGAGTGGAGCATGGGGGAAAAACACCGGCCGCAGTGGCTGAGAAGAGTGCCAACTCCAACACCCTCCTGCAGTCGCCTCCCGAGGATCCGCTGCCGCCATCGCCTCCCAAGGGACCGCTGCTGCTCTGTTGTGCATTGCCTGGGGATGCCTGATTCACACTGCTCAAGGATGCCTGTCTCACATATCCTAGGAAAGCCTGCCTCACACTTCTCAGGGATGCCATGCTTGCTCCGCTCAAGGATGCCAGGCCCGCTCTGCCCAGGGATGCCACGTCTGGATCACCAGGGGTCGCTGCCTGCTGTGCTTCATCTGGGGTCTCTGCCGGTCCTGCATGGTGGCAGGAAATGCTGTGTCTGGAGCCCCACAGAGGGGAGATGCCAGCAACAAAGAAGGTGGGGGGGGTCATACCAGCTCCCCTAGTCGCACTTTCGCGGCAGGAAGTACGGTGGCCGGAGCCATACAAAGGGGAGCTGCCGGCCATGAAGAAGGGGGGTGGGGAGGTCAGGAGACCATCTCCCTCAGCCGCACTTTCGCAGCAGGAGAAACAGTGGCTGAAGTCCCGGAAGAGGGAGCTGCCAGCCACGAAGGAGTGGGGGGTAAAGGACCTCCCACCATGGCCACCATCATTGACAACTTGCTCACCCTCTTCCAGGACTTTGAGACTAAGAGGGGAGGTGGCCGTTGGGGTCATGTGTGCTTCGCACAAGGAGGGGGGATATGTAGCAGGGTGGTAGGAAAGCCCTGCTGTTTAAATGTATTGTTTCTTTATTTTTAGAATGGGGTCTCCCCCTCCGCCGGTGTCTTATTTGTTTATTATGATTTATTTATTTATGTATTTATTTATGTATTTATTTATGTATTTATTTATGTATTTATTTATGACGGCGAAGTGCCGCAATGTTTTGTTATTGTTTTTGTTTGAGTGTGTTCTAGCGAGGCGAGGCAGCATCTTGTCCTCTGCCTGTAATAATTAAAAAAACCTTGTGCAGAAGGTGGCCATCTCCCGAGTTAATTGAGGGATTAATTTGTTGCTAAATCAGGAGATGGTCACCTGCATTTGCAAACTCCGGGTGGGTGTTCAGAGGCGGAACGAGAGCGAGAGACGAGCGAAACAAAACAAACTAAAACTAAAGATAGAAAAAGTTATAGGAGCATTGAAGGCTACGCGCCCAGCCGAACCTTTAGTGTTTTGTGTTTGTGATCTGTTTTTATTTGAAATTTTATTTTTGTGCTAGGTGAGCAAAGTGTTTGTTTGTTCAATTATTTTATTTTTGTTCTTTAATAAATGGGGCACCATGCGTCTTTTGCAACTGCAGTTACTTTGTTTGTTTTGTTCCTGCATCTGGCCTGACGTCACCACTCGTCAGTCTGTCACAGAAGCATATAAAATACATCAAAATACAATCAAAGGATAATATTCAAAACAGTTATTAGTTTACAATATTCATTTAAAACACAATAAACCCTTTAGGTTTATTGGGAAACTTACTTAAAATAACTATTAAACTTGTGTCTACAAGTTATGTAATTAAAAATTATAAAGCATTTTAACTAACTTTTAACACAATAATGGTACAACAGCATAGTCACTATAGCTTGGCTTGGTAAGTTTTATGACACCTTAGACAATCAGGTAGCATTTTGGAAGGTGAGCTTCAAAGAGTTAACACTACTTTTGGCCTGTGCCTTGGTCTAATCAACAAGCTTTGAAGTAGATGGTTAAGACTGTTCTGGAATCGGTGTTAACAACCCAATCACCACAGCATGTCACACAGACAACAGTCTGAATTAAATATCTGGGAAATACTTATATTAAAATTAATTTAACCATGAATTTCCTTGACATTTGATCTGAAATGGTTATTGATTTCAACATTTATAATGTAGATTTCTGTAATCTAGCTCATGCTGCTACTAACTCTACTTTTATTTATTTAGTCTCTGATGGAAAATTATCTGCTGTAGCAGTCTACCATTTGCACATACAATGCTATGTTCTTATCATCTGATCCCCTTATTTAATTTAAATAGCTACACCTTGTGAGTGAGACAAGCATAGCATAGCAAGCTGTCTAAGTCTCTATCTACAATACATAATTAAAGGGGACAGGAATGATTCTGGGGAAAGTGAGTATTATATGCTGAATAATACAGAACAGCTGTGCCTTTGACAGAGAAACTATGTTGAATGTGAAAATCTATATACTGGAAGCCCATTAGACAAGTGGCTGGCAGTTGTATGCACTTAACAGGTCAGTTGACAATTTGTTCTTGATCTGCACTTTCATTTGTGGTACAGGTTTTAAAAGTTTCAGACACTAGCACTTACTCAGTTTCCCATGTCTTAGCAGACATGAAATAGCAGGTAATTTAATGTATAGATAAGTTTTCTTGAAGGAAGGGTAGAATAGCTACTTCAGTTCCTGCTATTTCCTCCACCAAATGGAGGTCACCCACTACATAGTCCTCCACACATGGATCTTGACACCATATTGCTACTCCTGTGTGGAACTCAAGCCTGCTTCAATACAATAAAGCAAATTCTGTGCTGTGAAAAGTAACAATCTGTAAATGTAAAATTATTATGTTAATGTGATAAAAAAAAAAAAAAATATATATATATATATATATATATATATATATATATATATATATATATATATATATATAATATACAGTAATGCACCACACTATTTAATTCTTAGAGATCCATTTATTCCGCGCCTGTCAGGTACGTCAGGTGCAATTTATTTTGGACTGGTCAGACTGAAGGAGGGAGACAGGGGTTCTGATCCCATTGAGTTTCTGACAAAATCTCTGCCTCTATGGTTCCCTTCCTTATCTGGCAGGGTTACTGAGATAATTTGTGTGCATGGTATATACTCCAATCAAGCTAAAACAAGAGATAAGCCCTGCACACTTATCTTCAACCTTTTAAAGTACTCTGATCGTCAGGCCATACTGCAAGCTGCCAGGAAAGATTCATCTCGCTCTGTAGCCGGTAATATCAGGTTCTTTCCTGACTTCAGCAACTTCACGGCACAGCACCACAAAGGTCTGCAGACATTCCTTCTTTACCCAGTGGTTCTCAAGATTCACCACGGCTCTGCGAATCACCTCTTTCACTCTCCTGAAGAGTCCTTTCAGGACTCCCTCAGACTTGCTGATCCATCCCAGGACCTGAATCTCTCCCCTGCTCCTGCTATCAAGTTACACCCTGTTGACGCCAGGAAGAGTGGCTCTGCTGCACAGCATCTTGGGCTGGGCTGATTTCTGCACCGCAATGCAGTCCTCTCAATTCGGCCTTCGTCTGTTCTCAACAACGGGGATTATGGGCTGCAAATAGTTTTTCTACGCGTTCCTTCAGACTTGGTTGACTGCTTTCAACAATGGGCATCTCCAATTGCTTTGATGATATTGTTTTTTACCAGTCTGCTCATGCATTGCAGAGGTTGGCCTCTGAGACTGCTATTGTTGATCTCTGGCATATCTGCTAGAGATTACATCCTTTTCTCATCAAGATATAAATCTTTCTCTAGGATTGATTTTATTTTTGCAAAAAATTCTCTCTTCTCGGAAGTACATGATGCTGAGATATTACCCATGACCTTGTCTGATCATAACGGGACGTACTGTACATTTATATTAACCAACACATTAATGCAGGGCCCTAGATGGCGCTTTAACACTACTTTACTACAAAACTAATCTTTTCGTACACAGTTTCAATGTAAACTTGATGAATTCCTTCAGTTTAACATTGACTCTGTTGATGACCACCATATTTTATGGAATTCAGTCAAAGGATTTATCAGAGACAATACTATTTTATTTGCCAGGGTGTCAACTGTTGAAGCTGACACCCTGGGATCCTTCAAAAAGCTGCTTGATGAGATTCTGGGATCAATAAGCTACTAACAACCAAATGAGCAAGATGGGCCGAATGGCCTCCTCTCGTTTGTAAACTTTCTTATGTTCTTATGTTCTTATAATAAAACGTGTCTTCGCAACATCTCCGAACTGGAGACTAAATTAGCATTTTTAGAATATGCTCATCAGAGTTATAAAATGCTTACATCATCACCAAGAAGGTTTGGGGAGAAGAGTAGATAATTGAAGCATCAAGGACTCCAAAAAGAAATGGCATTTACAGCCTTCTAGATTATATTGCATAGCATTTTGAACCCTGGAAAAGAACTAATTCATCCATTGGTGTCAGCTATTGATACAGGACACCCAGGGACACTATACGCTTCTCTCTTTTGCTTATAGTTCCCTTCAGAGCAGCTTCAGGGAATGTGTACTGCTGGGTCTGCCACAAGGGCACCAGCATAGTGCTCTCTCCAAGGGGGAGACGAATCAAAAGTCGAGGAGCAAGTGTATTGTGTCGAGGTTTGCTTTTCTGGAGCACAGCACTAGGGACATTTTATGCCTCAGTTGCAATTCTAAGTAAATGCGCCCAACAAAAAAAAAAGTTGTTAAAATGTTTAGACATGTTGTTTTTGTCTGCTACAAACTGAGCAGACAAAAACAATTATTTTTATTAATTTTTCCTTTCTTATCCCCACCTTTTGTGAATAGGCAAATGGAGGAGACAGTACAATTAAAAAAAATGTCATATTAATACAAAAATACATTATTCCTAGGGGCAAATGCCACAACATAATAATAATAATAATAATAATAATATAATAATAATAATAATAATAATAATAATATGCACTTGATATCACTCAAACAACCATGCCACTTTATCGGCAGCAGTATCCCATGCTGCCATCGTGTTAGCAGTGGCTAAGTGTAGCCGAGCCTATGGCTGAAGTGTGAGATGTGTCTAACACTGTATTGAATAGCTGATTGAAATATCTCTCTAACATAACAGGTATATTCCCCAATGAGGCTAATGTATGTTTCATCAGTCTTGCATAAATACATTCTATATGTCTAGAGGGTTATACATGGCCCAGTATCCTCACAAGTTATTATTTAAGCATGCATTACCATAGATCAATATTAATTAACCAATATAAACTTCTTATCTCAATAACAACTTGCAGTTCTGGCTAAATTTTTAATGATTAAAGCTTTGAATTTTATACTTGCAAAAGTGTCCATTTTCAAACAAAACAAACCACAGACAATGCAAATTGTATTATTTTATTACCTAAAACAGATCTCTAGATAATATTTCAAACAGAAACATACATTTAACTAACATAGGCAACTTTCTCCAGAATGAAAAGTATATTTACCATTGATGAAATACAGGAGGTTAGAAAGGTTTGGTTGCAACAACTCAGGTCTAAACTCAGTCAATGAAGAATTCCACTTGCGTAGCAAAAATCCCAGTGGTTAGCCAAAAGGTCAAAATCTGTTCCAGGTTTTGTCAGTGTCTTTGAAGAAGGAAGTGGTGTTCTTTTTGAATAAAAGTTATTGAATATCCCACGTTGATCTTCACTTGAAGTTTTTAATAACAGCGCTCCTTATTATAAGGTATAGTGAATAAATATTTATTTATTATTATAATTATTTATAATTATTTATATATTAATAATTGTCCAGCTTATGCTACCAAACAAAGTTACCTCGTCTGACAATATTAAATTAAACACAATTTGTTTTACCGTTTCAGTTTTCAGAGCTTTCAAAGTTTCCTATAATAGTTCAAGTTTTCTTCCAACAGTTTTCAAAAATTTGAGCAGAGTAGTCACAGGAAATGATAGTTTGGTCCTCAAAACAAATGGTCATAGGTAGATGAAGTGTTTTGACATCCTTCTAGTGTACAAAACCTTTTCTTAAACTTTCGCCAAAGGGGTGTGTTTGCACTCTCAGCCAATCACAGTCTTTCTCAAAAGAAGTTCTTTGATTGGTGGCTGATATCAGGTGTATTTTAACTTCAAAAGTTTTTTAAGTTAATTACCTCATTTTGAAATGAATGATGTAAAACTTGTTTTTCTCTAACTTCCTTAATCGGACTTGGATTTTCATTAGACCTGTAAATTCGTGTTGCTCCATCCAATACAAATATTCTGATACCAGATTGGATTCAAATCTGTCATCTCAATACACTGTTTCACCCTTTTAACTTAACTATTACCCTCCTTAACATTTTAGGAACACATCTTACTAACAGTCTATATTACAATACATGTATCTATTTAGTTTCATGTAAAAGTTGTTTTACAATATTTCAAATCACTGTTTTCAGTATTTTCTCCATATAAACATTTTTCCCTTTGCTTAGAACAGAACCATAAATTATTCAGATCTCTCCAGACTATTGTCACCTTTTTGGAGACGCTTAAAATCAAATAACTTGTATCTTCTAGGACCAGATGCATATTTGTTCCTGTGTCTATTTCTTAATCTAATCAATATTCACTTTTAAATTTCCAAAGACCATTTGCCATTCATTGTTTATACAAAGTTCTTTAAACTTTAAACCTAGTCTGCAGACAAGTCTGTAGAGGAGAGGAATTGAAAAAGGGGGGAAAATCAAAACATTCCAACCATTTGTATTAGTAAAAATGATCAATTACATTCAATCATTAATTTTCCCCACACATCTAGTCACAAAATTGTGCGTATAAGATATTTGGGGAATAGAGAACGGCAATACAGACCTCTACATTATTCAACAGCGTAGTTATAAGAAAGTGTTGTGTACTATCCATGTATTATATGCTAAACACTTTTTGACTGCATATATTTATTATGAACCTATTACATATATACATATATAATACATACAAGTTTTCCTACAGAACCATAACTTCAGCAATTCTGATCCTTATGGTAGTCCACGAACGATCTAAAATCACTTTAGGTTAATGATATAAAAAGTATCCAGTCAAAATGTTTAATTCAGTACATTTTCAAATATGCTACCCAACTCGTCCACATTTCCCAATACATAATATTCTTGTAGTCGTAATAATAATAATAATAATAATAATAATAATAATAATAATAATAATAATAATACATACCTGGATCCTAATTCCGCAGGGACAGGGGAAGGCTCTCACCAGTAGAATGTTGTTATTTAGCATCTAGTATACCGGTAGTCCATGTCTAAATGTTTTTTGTTTGTTTAGCCACCCTGTGGCAGAGTGCCCACCCCTTTATGTTTATCAGTGTTTTATGTTGTATGTAGCGTGTTAATGTTGGTGTTTATACACGGGATATAAATATGGGTTACGAGCACAAGTGTTTAAAATGTATATTTGTATTTAAGCAAGAGGATTGCACAGCACTTCACGTGCAGGTAAAATAATATGTGAGCATGGGGAATTGCACTTTTATTAATTCATGTGCAGTTGTATCGAGACTCCAATTGAATGATTGATTAGCAATCGAGTCTTAGTACAGCTGCTTTCACATGTTTTCACGCACTCGGGGTTGTGTGTTAGGAAGTGGAGAATGGGTGAGATAGAGGAAAGTTGTGATTAAAATAGCAATTGCTACAGCGTGCTGGAAGTGCCAGCACGGTTCTTGTTTGTTGGGTTCGTCCACGTCAATTTTTGTCTGTTTGTTTGGCCAATGCACCCTTTGTTTTGTGTGTCTTTTGTTTTGTTTAAATCTTTTGTTTATTTATTATTTAATAAATATACTGACCATGAGAGCGTCTCAGTTTTCATCTGCCACTCATTGTTTGGAGTCTGCATTTCTGGTCTGACGTCACCCCTGCAAAGCCATCCTGTTCACGTGGTGTCAGAAACGGGACGACAGCGCCGACAAACCTCCATCTCCAGTGCAAGAGGGAGAAGCCCCGCTATCTCCAGTGCAAGAGGGAGAAGCCCTGTTGTCTCCACCAGCAGAGAGAGAATACCTGCTGGTTGCGCCACCTCCACCGCCAGGAGCAGAGAAGCAGGAGCTACCTCTTCTTCCAACACCACCATGGGAGGACTGCTTGCAGCTCCCATCTCCACCAGCAGAGGGTGAATTCCTGCTGGTTCCACCTCCACTGCAATGGGAGGTCTGCTTGCAGCTCCCACCACCTTCAGCAGAGGGTGATTTCCTGCTGGTTCCGCCTCAACCGCCATCGGAGGACTGCTTGCAGCTCCTACCTCCACCAGCAGAGGGTGAATTCCTGCTGGTTCCGCCCAAGGATGCCTGACTCACTTCTCCCAAGGATGCCTGCCCCTCTCTGCCCAAGGATGCCTGCCTCGCACCACCCAAGGCTGCCTGCCTTGCACCACCTAAGGATGCTTCGTCTGCATCGCCTGGGGCTGTCTGCTGCTCCGCATCGCCTGGGGCTGCCTACTGTTCAGCATCACCTGGGGAGCTACTGGTTATAGGGTACGAGGGAGAAGTGGAGCTCCCGCTGCCGAATCAATGGCCAGAGGCTCCCCTCCCGAGTTTGCCTCCCGAGGGTCCACTGCCGCTGCCGTCGCTTAGCGAGGGTCCGCTGCTGCTGTTGTCGCCTCCTGAAGGTCCGCTGCTGCTGCGGTTGCCTCCCGAGGGTCTGCTGCTGCTACCGTCGCCTGGGGTCGCCTGGGGTTGCTTTGCCGGGGGTTAGTGTCAGCCCTTTGTTCCTGCAGGAAATCCTGTGGCCGGAGCCCAAGAAGGGGGAGCTGCCTGCTACAAAGAAGGGGGGATGGGTCAGGAGACCACCTCCCCTTCCCGCAGCACTTTTGCTGCAGGGAATTTGGGGGCCTGAGCCCCACAAGGGGGAGCTGCCGGCTACAAAGAATATAAGAACATAAGAAAGTTTACAAACGAGAGGAGGCCATTCGACCCATCTTGCTCGTTTGGTTGTTAGTAGCTTATTGATCCCAAAATCTCATCAAGCAGCTTCTTGAAGGATCCCAGGGTGTCAGCTTCAACAACATTACTGGGGAGTTGATTCCAGACCCTCACGATTCTCTGTGTAAAAAAGTGTCTCCTATTTTCTGTTCTGAATGCCCCTGACCCCTGGTCCTTGTTTCTTTTTTCAGGCTGAAAAAGTCCCTTGGGTTGACATGAGAATTTTGAATGCTTGAATTAGGTCGCCGCAGAGACTACTTTGTTCAAGACTGAACAGATTTAATTCTTTTAGCTTGGCTGCAAATGACATGTCTTTTAAACCCGGAATAATTCTGGTCGCTCTTCTTTGAACTCTTTCTAGAGCAGCAATATCTTTTTTATAGCAAGGTGACCAGAACTGAACACAATATTCAAGATGAGGTCTTACTAATGCATTGTACAGTTTTAACATTACTTCCTTTGATTTAAATTCAACACTTTTCACAATTTAGCCGAGCATCTTGTTGGCCTTTTTTATAGCTTCCCCACATTGTCTAGATGAAGACATTTTTGAGAGAACAAAAACTCCTAGGTCTTTTTCATAGATTCCTTCTTCAATTTCAGTATCTCCCAAATGATATTTATAATGCACATGTTTATTTCCTGTGTGCAGTACCTTATACTTTTCTCTATTAAATGTAATTTGCCATGTGTCTGCCCAGGTCTGAATCTTGTCTAGATCATATTGAATGACATTTGCTGCTGCAACAGTGTTTGCCATTTCTCCTATTTTTGTGTCATCTGAAAATTTAGAAAGTTTGCTTATTATCCAGAATTTAAATCATTAATGTAGACTAGGAATAGCAGAGGACCTAATATTGATCCCTGTGGTACTCCACTGGTTAACACACTCCATTCTGAGGTTTTTCCTCTAATCAGTTCTTTCTGTTTTCTACATGTTAACCACTCCTTAATCCACGTACATGTGTTTCCTTCAATCCTTACTGCGTTCAGTTTGAGAATTAATCTTTTGTGCAGGACTTTGTCAAAAGCTTTCTGGAAATCTAAATAAACCATATCATATGCTTTGCAATTATCCATTACTGAAGTTGCATCCTCAAAAAAATCAAGCAAGTTAGTTAGACACGATCTCCCTTTCCTAAAACCATGTTGACTGTCTCCCAGTACCCTGTTACCATATAGGTAATTTTCCATTTTGGACCTTATTATAGTTTCCATAAGTTTGCATATAATAGAAGTCAGGCTTACTGGTCTGTAGTTACCTGGTTCAGTTTTGTTTCCCTTTTTGTGGATCGGTATTACGTTTGCAATTTTCCAGTCTGTCGGTACCACCCCTGTGTCAAGAGACTGTTGCATGATCTTGGTTAGTGGTTTGTAAATAACTTCTATCATTTATTTGAGTACTATTGGGAGGATCTCATCCGGCCCAGGGGATTTGTTTATTTTAAGAGCTCCTACTCCCTTTAACACTTCTGCCTCGGTTATGCTAAAGTTATTTAAAACTGGATAGGAACTGGGTGACATGTGGGGCATGTTGTCTGTATCCTCCTTTGAAAAGCTTGTGAAAAGTAATCATTTAATATATTTGCTATTTTTTTTTTTCTTCATCTACGATTTTGCCATCTCTTTACATTTAACCTCCTCCTGTTCTCTTGCTGTTGTAATGTCGGAAAAACATTTTGGAATTGGTATTAGCCCCATTAGCAATGTTCATTTCTATTTCTTTCTTGGCCTTTCTAACTTCCTTTTTGACTTTTTGTAGTTCCGTGTACTCTTTCTGTGTACTTTCTTTTTGGTCCCTTTTAACGCTCTGTAAAGTGTCTTTTTTCGCTGATTTTTTTTTTTAATTGATCTATTAAACCATTTTGGCAATTTAGTTTTACATTTAGATTTGTCTACTTTAGGGATGTAATTGTTTTGCGCCTCTAGTACTACATTTTTGAAGAACAGCCATCCTTTTTCTGTGGATGTTTTTTCTATTTTACTCCAATCTACTTCTGTTAGTCTCTGTTTCATACCTTCATAGTTTGTTTTTCTAAAATTGTAAACCTTAGCTTTAGTCATTACTTTTGGGGTTTTAAAAAACACTTTAAATGAGACCATGTTGTGGTCTGAGTTTGCCAGTGGTTCTCTGACCTCTGTTTTCGTTATTCTATCTTCATTATTTGAAAGGACTAAATCAAGGCATGCCTCCCCTCTAGTCGGTGCCTTGACAAATTGTGTTAGGAAGCAGTCATTTGTCATTTCCACCATTTCTATTTCATCCTTCGTGCTACCCACCGGGTTTTCCCATTTTATTTGGGGGAAGTTGAAATCCCCCATTAGTATGGCTTCTCCTTTGCTACACGCATTTCTAATGTCATTGTATAACAGATTATTTTGCTCACCGTCTGAATCTGGCGGTCTAAAGCATGCTCCTATTATTATGCCCTTTGAATTTTTGTCTGTTATTCTGACCCATATTGATTCGGTTTTATTTTCTTTGTCCAGGTTTAACACCTGGGCTTCAAGACTGTTTCTTATGTATAGCGCTACCCCTCCACCTCTTCTGTCCTGCCTGTCTTTCCTATACAGTGTATACCCACAAATATTATATTCATCCCCATCACTCTCAGACAACCCAGTTTTTGTAACACCTATCACATCATAGTTACTTGTTAGTGCATTAGCTTCAAGTTCTAAAATTTTGTTTCTGATACTTCTAGCATTTAGATAAATACATTTAATTGTTGTCTTACCTGAGTTGTTGTCCTTGCTTTGATGTGGTCTCCCTTCTGTTTTTTTGTTGATTTCTCCCCCCTTCCTTTCTAGTTTAAATGCTTCTGAACCTGCTCAAGGATCTTTTCTCCAAGTAGACTGGTTCCCTTTTTATTTAAGTGCAGTCCGTCCCGTCTATACAGATAGTCCTCATTGTAGAAGATGGTCCAATGATCAAGATACTTGAAGCCTTCCCGTGTGCACCACGTCTTCAGCCATGCGTTTAGATTAATTATTTTCAGCTGTCCATATGGTACTTTGCAAGGTGCCGGTTGTATACCAGAAAATACCACAGTTTTGGTCTTGTCTTTTAATTTCCTTCCTAGCTCTCTGAATTTGTTTTGCAGGGATTTTGGTCTGTCTCTTCCAATGTTGTTTGTACCGATGTGCACGACTACTACCGGGTCGTCTCCTGTTCGTTCTAGGAGCCTGTCCACGTTCTCAGTGATGTGCTTGACAGAAGCTCCTGGAAAGCAGCACACTGTTGTAGTAAGGGGGTCCCAACTACGAACTAAACTTGCTGTGTTTCTCAATATGGAGTCCCCAACAATCATGACAGCGGCCAGGATTGCCTTAGCCGGAGAAGCCGACCTGGGTACAGTTGGCCTGGCTGCTACAGTTGGGAGGGGAGGTGGCCAATGAGGCCAGGTGTGCTGCACACAAGGGGGGGCAAATGTGGCGGAGTGTCCCACCCCTTTATGATCAGTGTTTTATGTTGTATGTAGCATATTAATGTTGATGTTTATACATGGGATATAAATATAGGTTACAAGCACAAGCAGTGTTTAAAATGTATATTTGTATTTAGGCACGAGGATTGCACAGCACTTCACGTGCAGGTTGAATAATATGTGAACATGGGGAATTGCACTTTATTAATTCACGTGCAGTTGTACCGAGACTCCAATTGAATGATTGATTAGCAATCGAGTCTTGGAACAGCTGCATAAAAGCTGCATGTTTTCACGCTCTTGGTGTTGTGTGTTTGGAAGTGGAGAACGGGTGAGAGAGATGAGAGAGTTGTGATTAAAATAGCAAGTGCTACAGCGTGCTTGAAGTGCCAGCACGGTTCTTATTTGTTGGGTTCGTCCACGTCCGTTTTTGTCTGTCTGTTTGGCCAACGCACCCTTTGTTTTGTATGTCCAATGGTTTGTTTGACTCTTTTAATTTAATAAATATACTGAACATGATAGTGTCTCAGTTTTCATCTGCCACTCATTGTTTGGAGTCTGCATTTCTGGTGTGACGTCACACCTGCAAAGCTCTCCTGTTCACACACCCATACATCAAAAATGGTGAGGTGTAAAACCATGCCATTCAACACAAAGACAGACATAAAACAGGAATCAAGCCTTTTTGGCAATCTGAAAAAAAAACTAAATTAACTAAATGTAATCCGGTCATTCACAATTCATTCAAATCAACAGCCCCCAAAGTAGAACACTTGAAAATCCCACAACTCAAAGGACCCTGTCAATCATCAGTCTCAGAACTTTGGTAGTACATGTTATGTAATATTCTATAAATTAATTATATAAAATAATAAATAGCATAGTAATAGTTTTAAAGCTAGTGTTGCTGACTGTGAAACTAATGAATACTCAATCATGCAAGGGACTGATATTATAAGTAAGCAATAAGACATTCCGGGGTGTTGGTTGTGTTTGGATTAACCGCACGCCCAGGGGTGTAGTAAGGCACAAAGCCATAGGCAGAGTGCCTTTAGCCCCTGGAAGTGCAGTTACTCTAGCATGTATGTATATATATATATATATTCTTAAATGCTCGGCGCAATAATATCTGTTTGTAAAAAGTCTTAGTTGCTGGGATTTGTTTTTACCCCTTGGTTGTACTGTAATAATTCAAGGGCTTGGAATGCCTTTCAGCCAATCAGGATGCAGATATCTCCCAACCCATTTTATAGCCATTATAGTCAACTATCTGTGATGATAATAGCATTTTACCTTACAGAAGCAAAACTGTTAACAAGCATTACACTTGAAAAAGCCATTCACAAATTATTGTTCTTTCATGCAAGACTAATTCAATGATCAAAGGCTCATCATTGAAGAAAGCAGAACAATGCCATGATGCAATGAACAAGAACCAACCTCCAACTTCATTAGCTGGAAGAATGTTCTGCTATTTACTCCAAAATGTCTCTGAAAAAAAAACAGATTTAATATTTTAAGGACACTGTAACATAATAGCTTGAACTCATTGCGGTCCTATGTCGGAACAGGTCCGACATTACAATTTTTCCTTTCCAGTCCGATAACATCATTAAAAAGGTTTCATACACAGGTCACTAGTCATTTTTTCTCTGGAAAAAGCAGAGGTGAATCTGAGAAATACGCATAGTTCCTTCACCACAGAGATAACATGGACATAAACAAACAAGATAGCTGCTTCCAAATCCAGTGCTCAAAGAAAATTGCGGACATTTGCCAAGCTTTTCGAGATGTTATAGTAATAAAATAATGACTTGGGTAGCATTATTGAGGAATTTGGTGATGAACCAAGAGATCAGGAGATCATTTATTAGTATGGACTATTATGAAGAGATATGTGATAAAGATAAACTGCTGGAGATGCAGTACTAAGTGTCATGTTGACATGCAGTGCCTTTTTAACCTGTTTTACTGTGAATCAAATTACTTTTAAACAGCATGTGTAAAATAAACAGCTCAAGGAAACACATGTACATGGATTAGGGAGTGGTTAACATGTAGAAAACAGAAAGTACTGATTAGAGGAAAAACCTCAGAATGGAGTGTGGTAACCAGCGGTGTACCACAGGGATCAGTATTAGGTCCTCTGCTATTCCTAATCTACATTAATGATTTAGATTCTGGTATAGTAAGCAAACTTGTTAAATTTGCAGACGACACAAAAGTAGGAGGAGTGGCAAACACTGTTGCAGCAGCAAAGGTCATTCAAAATGATCTAGACAAGATTCAGAACTGGGCAGACACATGGCAAATGACATTTAATAGAGAAAAGTGTAAGGTACTGCACGCAGGAAATAAAAATGTACATTATAAATATCATATGGGAGATATTGAAATTGGAGAAGGAATCTATGAAAAAGACCTAGGAGTTTTTGTTGACTCAGAAATGTCTTCATCTAGGCAATGTGGGGAAGCTATAAAAAAGGCTAACAAGATGCTCGGATACATTGTGAAAAGTGTTGAATTTAAATCAAGGGAAGTAATGTTAAAACTGTACAATGCACTAGTAAGACCTCATCTTGAATATTGTGTGCAGTTCTGGTCACCTCGCTATAAAAAAGATATTGCTGCTCTAGAAAGAGTGCAAAGAAGAGCGACCAGAATTATTCCGGGCTTAAAAGGCATGTCATATGCAGACAGGCTAAAAGAATTGAATCTGTTCAGTCTTGAACAAAGAAGACTACGTGGCGACCTAATTCAAGCATTCAAAATTCTAAAAGGTACTGACAGTGTCGACCCAAGGGACTTTTTCAGCCTGAAAAAAGAAACAAGGACCAGGGGTCACAAATGGAGTTTAGAAAAAGGGGCATTCAGAACAGAAAATAGGAGACACTTTTTTACACAGAGAATTGTGAGGGTCTGGAATCAACTCCCCAGTAATGTTGTTGAAGCTGACACCCTGGGATCCTTCAAGAAGCTGCTTGATGAGATTTTGGGATCAATAAGCTACTAACAACCAAACGAGCAAGATGGGCCGAATGGCCTCCTCTCGTTTGTAAACTTTCTTATGTTCTTATGTTCTTATGTGAAAATAAATTAAACCTGACACGCCTGGCGAGTCATAGTTGTCTACATCATCAGGATAATCGTGTCATAATCACTTGCATTTTCAAAAGCAGGATAATTGTCTGCAAATTCTCCTTAGCCAGCACTTCACCATGTACTGTGGCCGTGGCTCCTCTTCAGAACCAAACCAGGTAAAACCATTTTCCAAATATTTTTTATCATACTTTCGGGTTCTTGTTTTTTTTGCTGCTGATCGGATCCTTGTTGAAAGCACCTCTTTTGCCACTCGACTCCCCTCATTAGTGCCGTTTCCAATACTATTCTTCAGAAAATAGACAATTTTAAAATACTGTAGCAAAATATTAATGGTATGCTGAAGAAGGAACATGGACAGATACTGGGTAGGGATGAATAAAGGAGGTGTGCAAAAAAACACAATAAAATAAAAAAGGTAAACAAACAAAAAGAGTCATACGCTACACTTTCTTTATTATTTACCAGTCGGACAAAAGCTCTCCCCAATCTCCAAACTAGCTCGTGGAGCACAGATTTGACCCAATATTTATACCCCATAGCCACCCCACAGCTGCAACATTTAATCAGCCCTCAAACAGTCACACTTTCCCATCTCGTACACCCCACCTCCCACCAGGTTTCTCACCAAGTCCCGTGTGCACCCTCCGTGCTGGCGAGGGGTCCATCCTGGTTCAGAATATGCACCCATTATAACTATAGGGAAAACAGATTTGTAGTTCAGATCGTTCAGGCAAAGGCAGGAAGAGAAAATGAGGATTCATTTGGAATCAAAAGTTCCAATAATAATAAATGAACATACTTGTTTCTTAAACTAAAATATATATTTTTTAATTGCACAAGTATTCGTGACCCCATTTGGTGTCAGGACCCAAAGTTTGAGAAGCTTTGGAAAGACTTCTCATTCATTTAAGTATTTTTAAATGTAATTGTGAAAACCAAAGCAAATTATTATATATTTCTATATTAAAAACTTCAGGTTTTCTAAAGGATTTTCAGGTATGTTCTTGTATGCTAAATCTTTATGAATATTCCCTGATGTTTCTATTTTAACTTAATTTAATTATTTATGTAAAGCCATATCCACCACTGTGAGGCTTCACCTCATTTAAAGGAAGCCCTACTGTGAGGCTTCACCTCATTTAAAGGATGCCTTGCTGTGTAAATGTCAACTTTATATATTTTACTTTACCCATCACTATGCAAATACCTCTAAGGGCTGATTAATAACTCAGTCAGACATAAATTTTGGTCTTAGAAAATTGTTGTGGATGAGAGGTGTGCAAAACCCAGTTCTCAGTCTGGAATCCTCCAGATTTTATAGGTATCATCAGACAGTTAACTGATTAAGACCTGAAAGGAGGTTACACTGGTTAATTAAGTCAATTAATTTTTGGGTAAAGGTGGAACAAAGACCAGGAAGGTCCTGATCTTGAGGACTGGAATTCTGCACCCACTGTAATCCTTCTACATCAGGTCAGAATAATCTCATGCCTATTTTCTACTGTAGGAACAACTACTTTTCTGAACTTTTACAATATGTTGCATAATTCAATGACATGTTGAATGCTAAGTACCCATGAGTGGCAGCTTGTGACTTGACATGTGAGGTACGCCGGGGTTAACTTGGTTACTGTAAACACAATAATGACCTATCATGTGGAAAACCCCCAACCCTGTCAAAATCATATCAAAGCAAGCTGAGCCTCCATTGCACCCTTGGTTAGCTCAGTTAATGGTGTTGCTCTAGATGCAAAATCCTTAACAAACCTTCTATAATAGCCAACCAAGCTTATAAAAGCTCCAAGCTGCTTTTTGTTAACCAGACATTTACAAGAGAGTACTGTCTTTACTTTATTGCTTTGTGTTTTACTAGACCTCTCCCCAATGAAAACCCCAAATATTTTGTTTCCTGTAGTGCAAACGCAAACATTTTTATATTAGCTGTCAATCGTGATTCCCTCAATGAAAGTAATACTGCATTCAACTTTTTTACATGCAAGTCACAATCCAGACTATATATGACCACATTATCCAGGTAAACGGCATACTGTCTATATGTTCTCAGTACATGATTCATTAACTTCTGAAATGAGGGTGGTGCGCCATGGAATCCAAATGGCAAAACTTTAAACTGATGTAATCAGAAAACACAGGAAATTGGGAAAATACTGCAGCTCAAAGTCAAACAGCTGCGTGTGTTTTCCTGATAAAAAAAACAAGCTGAAACTCTGAACAGCTGATTCAAATTCAGCAACATTCTAAGACAAGGGGGGGATCCAACAGCACAACAAAACAACACAGCTATAAACGAGGCAGTTTTTCCCAGCGACAGTGAGTGGAAGCGATAGCGTTGGAGAAGTACAAGCGTGGAAAAGTGCAGAGCAGTTTAGAAGCAGTTTGTAAACAGGTTGATAGCTGCAGAAGATAAACTAAACTTCCAAAAAAAAAAAAATTATATGGTCTTCAAGCCAGTAATCTGTGACACTTGCATGATGTGGGAAATCCGAGAAAATCCAGCAGAGCTTAACCAAGTGTGCGTAAAGTGCCGCACGATTCATGACTTGTATAAACTAGTAAATGTGCTAGAAATGGATGAAAAGAAATGAGACAGCAACAGGATGTTGAGGAGCTGGCAAACCCACAATTCATGGAAGTCTGCACCACTCCTAACAGACTGAAAGTCACCTGGGAGATAGAAGGTCGGAACAGCTGGGTTCAGGTAGGCAGAAGCAGGGAAAAAAAGAAACTTTGTCAAACACAACCATTAGAAATCCATCCAACAAATTTGAGCCACTTCAAAATTTTGATGAACAAAACCAACATCAAGAGAACAAAAGGAACAACATCCAGGACCCTATTAACAGTGGTTGCCAGACAGCAAAAAGAAGGGAGGTCATGATTGTTGGGGACTCCATATTGAGAAACACAGCAAGTTCAGTTCGCAGTTTGGACCCCCTTACTACAACAGTGTGCTGCCTTCAAGGAGCCTCTGTCACGCATATCACTGAGAACGTGAACAGGCTCCTAAAATGAACAGGAGATGACCCGGTAGTAGTCGTCCACATTGGTACAAACAATATTGGAAGAGACAGACCAAAATCCCTGCAAAACAAATTCAGAGAGCTAGGAAGGAAATTAAAAGACAAGACCAAAACTGTGGTATTTTCTGGGATACTATCGGCACCTTGCAAAGGACCATATGGACAGCTGAAAATAATTAATCTAAACGCATGGCTGAAGACGTGGTGCACAAGGGAAGGCTTCACCTATTTTGAACATTAGACCAAATTCTACAATGAGGACTATCTGTATAGACAGGATGGACTGCACTAAAATAAAAAGGGTACCAATCTAGCTGGAGAAAAGATCCTCGAGCAGATTCAGAAGCATTTAGGAAGGGGGGAGAAATTAACAAAAAAACAGAAGGGAGACCGCATCAAAACAAGGACAACAACTCCGGTAAGACAACCATTAAATGTATATATCTAAATGCTAGAAGTATCAGAAACAAAACTGTAGAACTTGAAGCTACTGCACTAACAAGTAACTATGATGGGATAGGTGTTACAGAAACTTGGTTGTCTGAGAGTGATGGGGATGAATATAATATTTGTGGGTATACATTCTATAGGAAAGACAGGCAGGACAGAAGAGGTGGAGGGGTAGCGCTATACATAAGAAACAGTCTTAAGGCCCAGGTGTTAAACCTGGACAAAGAAAATAAAGCCAAATCAATATGAGTCAGAATAACGGACAAAAATTCAAAGGGCATAATAATAGGAGCATGCTATAAACTGCCAGATTCAAACGGCAAGCAAAATAACCTGTTACACAATGACATTAGAAATGCATGTAGCAAAGGAGAAGCCATACTAATGGGGGATTTCAACTTCCCCCATATAAAATTGGAAAACCCGGTGGGGAGCACGACGGACGAAATTGAAATGGTGGGAATAACAAATGACTGCTTCCTAACACAATTTGTCAAGGCACCGACTAGAGGGGAGGCATGCCTTGATTTAGTCTTTCAAATAATGAAGACAGGATAACTAAAACAGAGGTCAGAGAACCACTGGCAAACTCAAACCACAACATGGTCTCATTTGAAGTACTTTTTAAAACCCCAAAAGTAATGACTAAAGCTAAGATTTACAACTTTAGAAAAGCAAACTATGAAGGTATAAAACAGAGACTAACAGAAGTATATTGGAGTAAAATAGAGAAAACACCCTACAGAAGAAGGATGGTTGTTCTTCAAAAATGTAATACTAGAGGCGCAAAACAATTACATCCCTAAAGTAGACAAATCTAAATGTAAAACTAAATTGCCAAAATGGTTTAATAGATCAATAAAAAAAAATATTCAGCTAAAAAAGGCATTTTACAGAGCGTTTAAAAGGGACCAAAAACAAAGTACACAGAAAGAGTACACGGAACTGTAAACACAAGTCAAAAAAGAAGTTAGAAAGGCCAAGAGAGAAATAGAAATTAATGAACATTGCTAAGGGGGCTAAAACCAATTCCAAAATGTTTTTCCAATATTACAACAGCAAGAGAATATTCAAAGAGGAGGTTAAATGTCTAAAAGATACAAATGGCAAATTCATAGACAAAGAAAAAAAAATAGCAAATATATTAAATGATTACTTTTCACAAGTTTTTACAAAGGAGGATACGAACAACATGCCCCACATGTCATCCAGTTCCTATCCAGTTTTAAATCATTTTAGCATAACCGAGGCAGAAGTGTTAAAGGGACTAGAAGCTCTTAAAATAAACAAACTCACTGGGCTGGGTGAGATCCTCACAATAGTATTGAAATAAATGAAAGAAGTTATTTACAAACCGCTAATCAAGATCATGCAACAGTCTTGACACATGGGTTGTACCGACAGATTGGAAAATTGCAAATCTAATACTGATCCACAAAAAGAGAAAGAAAACTGAACCAGGTAACTGCAGACCAATAAGCCTGACTATTGTATGCAAACTTATGGAAACTATAATAAGATCCAAAATGGAAAATTACCTATATGGTAACAGGGTACTGGGAGACAGTCAACATGGTTTTAGGAAAGGGAGATCGTGTCTAACTAACTTGCTTGATTTTTTTGAGGATGCAACTTCAGTAATGGATAATTGCAAAGCATATGATATGGTTTATTTAGATTTCCAGAAAGCTTATGTCAAAATCACGCTTAAAAGATTAATTCTCAAACTGAACACAGTTGGGATTCAAGGAAACACATGTACATGGATTAGGGAGTGGTTAACATGTAGAAAACAAAAAGTATTGATTAGAGGAGAAACCTCAGAATGGAGTGTGGTAACCAGTGGGGTACCACAGGGATCAGTTTTAGGTCCTCTGCTATCCCTAATCTACATTAATGATTTAGATTCTGGTATAGTAAGCAAACTTGTTAAATTTGCAGACGACACAAAAGTAGGAGGAGTGGCAAACATTGTTGCAGCAGCAAATGTCATTCAAAATGATCTAGATAAGATTCAGAACTGGGCAGACACTGGCAAATGACATTTAATAGAGAAAAGTGTAAGGTACTGAACGCATGAAATAAAAATGTGCATTATAAATATCATATAGGATATACTGAAATTGAAGAAGTAATCCATGAAAAAGACCTAGGAGTTTTTGTTGACTCAGAAATGTCTTCATCTAGACAATGTGGGGAAGCTATAAAAAAAATCGCCAACAAGATGCTTGGATATAGTGTGAAAAGTGTTGAATTTAAATCAAGAGAAGTAATGTTAAAACTGTACAATGCATTAGTAAAACCTCATCTTGAATATTGTGTTCAGTTCTGGTCACCTCACTACAAAAAGGATATTGCTGCTCTAGAAAGAGTGCAAAGAAGAGTGACCAGAATTATTCCAGGTTTAAACGGCATGTCATATGCAGACAGGCTAAAAGAATTAAATCTATTCAGTCTTGAACAAAGAAGACTACGCGGCAACCTACTTCAAGCATTAAAAATTCTAAAAGGTTTTGATAATGTCGACCAAAGGGACTTTTTCGAACTGAAAAAAAAAACAAGGACCAGGGTTCACAAATGGAGATTAGACAGAGGGGCATTCAGAACAGAAAATAGGAGGCACTTTTTACACAGAGAATCGTGAGGGTCTGGAATCAACTCCCCAGTAATGTTGTTGAAGCTGACACGCTGGGATCCTTCAAGAAGCTGCTTGATGAGATTCTGGGATCAATAAGCTACTACCAACCAAATGAACAAGATGGGCCGAATGGCCTCCTCTCGTTTGTAAACTTTCTTATGTTCTTATGTAAACCATCTGGGGTTGCAAACGTTGTTTTCTCTTTTGAGGAAGCGGCTAACAGGACCTGCCAGTAGCCCTTGTTTATATTAAGCATAGTTATGAACTTGGTTTTGCCCACTCTTTCCAATACTTCATCAACCCGTGGCAATTTCGTTAACCCTAGCAGCCTATGTGGAATGACCATATTTGGGCTTGAAAATATGACAACTTTGCATTAGCGCTTGTAGTTTCGTAACTGTAAATCAGAAATTAAAACCCAATATATCAACAGAAAGGCATTAAGTAGACCTTTCCAATGATAAAATATGTTTGGTTGTGGGATGCGTTATATTTATTCACATATAAGTCACACCACCCAAAAAATATACAAAAGTGTATAATAATAAATAATATTTGTAAAACATACTGTGACAGAATGACGAGTGGTGACGTCAGGCCAGATGCAGGAACAGAAAGACCAAAGGCAGTACTGCAGGCAAAAGAGACGTTTGCAGCGTAGTTTATTAAAATACAAAAAATTAATAAAATACTCAAACAAAAAACATTGCTCACAGAGCGAAACAAAAGATGTAAACAGAAACACAACAAAACCGAATTCAGGCTGGGGAATTGCCTTCACTGATCTATACATTTTTACTTTTAAATTTCTCTCTCTCCTTGCTCGTTCTCGTTCTGCCTTTTGAACACCCACCATGACTGCAGAGAGCTGCAGGCTTTATGCAGGTGACCATCTCCCAATTAGCAACAAATTAAACAACTAATTAATAGGGAGATGGCCACCTTCTGCACAAGGTTTTTAATTGTGGATGGGACTTCCCATCCACGCTACAAAACACAAAAACAAAACAAACATGGCTACGTCGTCATAAATTCAATAACAAAACACACATGTTCGCCGACATTTATATATAAACAGTAAACACAAATAAATAATAATACAAACACAAAATAAACTACACAGGGGCAGAGGGGGAGAACCAGTTCTAAAATTAAATAAATACATTAAACCAACAGGGCTTTCCTACCTCCCTGCTACATATCCCACTCCTTGTGTGAAGCACACATGGCCCCAACGGCCACCTCCCACCTCAGTCTCAAAGTCCTGGAAGAGGGGTCTGGAATAATCCATGGGGGGGTGGCCATGGTGGGAGGTCCTCCTCCCCCCCATGTCTTCCTGGTTGGAAGCTCCCTCTTCCTGAGCTCCAGCTGGACTTGCAGGGGGAACTGGTCTCCTGACCTTCCCCCTCTCCGTGGCCGGCAGCGCCCTCTGGTGGGTGTCTGGCCGCACTGCAATATGGGGAGCTGGCAGGCAATGTGGAGTAGCAGGCAGCCCTAGGTGATGCAAGGCAAGCATCCTTGGGCGGTGCAAGGCAGGCATCCTTGGGCAGTGCAAGGCAGGCATCCCCGTGAGATGGTGAACTGGCATCTCCAGGCGATGGCGAACTGGCATCCCCAGACAATGTGCGACAGAGTAGCAGCGGACCCTCAGGAGGCGACATGGGCTCCTCCCCTTCTGGTGGTAAAGGCAGCAGGGGGTCCTCCCCTTTTGGCGGCGAAGGCGGCAGGGCTCCTCCCCTTCTCGTGGCGAAGGCGGCAGGGTCTCCTCCCCTTCTGGCTGCAGGGGGGGAACTGACAGGCATGCTCCCTGTGCTGGAGGAGGTGGGAGCAGCACGTAGTCCTCGCACGGGGGTGGAGGTGGAACCAGCAAGTATTCTCCCTTTGTGATGGAGGTGGGAGCGGCATGCAGTCCTCCCAAGGCGTTGGAGGTGGAACCAGCAGGTATTCTCTCTCTGATGGTGGGTTCCTGGGCTGTGGACGTTTGGCCTTCTCCGTCATGGATTGTGCATGCACCGACTCCCCTTCTTGGGCTGTGGACGCACTGACTCCCCAAGGCAGGCATCCTTGGGCGTTGCAAGGCAGGTATCCTTGGGCGGTGCAAGGCAGGCATTCTTGAGCAGTGAAAGGCAGGCATCCTGTGGTTACACGACTCCCCCTGCTTGGGCTGTGGATGCACAGACTCCCCTCTCTTGGGCTGGTGATAGACCGAGTCCCCTCTCTTGGGCTGTGGATGTTTGGGCTCCTCCTACTCAAGCTGTGGATGTTTGGGCTCCTCCCACTCAGCCACAGGATGTTCGGGCTCCTCCCCTCTTGGTGGAGGTGGCAGAACCAGCAGGTATTCTTGCTCTGCTGGTGAGGATGAGCACAGCAGGAATTCTTCTAGTGGGAGGGGCCAGTTGAGTGGAAAGTGCCCCCACTCTCCACAGAGGTAGCATTCCTGTGTCACCCCTATGGTGTGGAGGAAGGCTCTCCTCCAGTGTCTGTGGTGGAACCAGCAGGCAATCTTCCTCTGTTGGGCAAGGCTTGGGCATTGGCTGGGTCTGGTCTCTCACTCTGCTGCATCCCCAACCAGGTCCTGGTTCCAGGCCTCCTCATATTGGGTGTTGCCATAGAGGCAGTCCTCCCAAACATGCCCAAATTCACCACAGGCTCCGCACATAGGGGCCCCTTGAGCCCTCCATTCTTCCTGCTTGACTGCCCAGTCCAGGGGTCCAAACTGAGTTGGCATCCACCACCTCTTCTGCTGTTGCAGTTGCTGCTGCTGCTGTTGCTTCTCCTTCCTCTTTCTTCTTCCTGCCATCAAAATTTATAATAAAACAATTAACTGTAGTACCCTCTCTTTGGCCAGAGTCGAAGGCTGTGGTCGACCACATACCTAACACCACGTGTGACATGATGACAAGTGGTGACATCAGGCCAAATGCAGGAACAGAAAGACCAAAGGCAGTACTGCAGGCAAAAGAGACGCTTGCGGCGTACTTTATTAAAATATAAAAAACAAATACAATATTTAAACAAAAAACACTGCTCACAGAGCGAAACAAAAGATGCAAACAAAAACACTAACACAAACAACACAACAAAACCGAAGTCAGGCTGGTCAATCGCATTCACTGTTCTATGCGTTTTTATGTTTAAATTTCTCTCGTTCTGCCTCTTGAACACCCACCACGACTGCAGAGAGCTGCAAGCTTTTATGCAGGTGACCAGCTCCCAATTAGCAATAAATGAAACAATTAATTAACAGGGAGATGGCCACCATCTGCACAAGGTTTTTAATTGTGGATGGGATTTCCCCTCCACGCTACAAAACACAAAAACAAAACAAACGCGGCTACACCGTCATGAATTCAATAACAAAACACGCACGTTCGCCGACATTTATATATAAACACTAAGCACAAATAAATAATAATACAAACACAAAATAAACTGCACAGGGGCAGAGGGGGAGATCCTGTTCTAAAAATAAATAAATACATTAAACCACCAGGGCTTTCCTACCGCCCTGCTACACATACAAATGTACTATTTTTTCTAAACGATGTAGAGAAAAATAGAGTACATAGGAGCTGTGCAATTTTATAAGTATTTCAAATCAGGAATCAGAATTGAGCAGAGCTATACAGGGTGTTGTAATGCATGTATTTTACAAAAAACTGCCAAAATGTTGAATGCAGATCAGCTGTGAATTGAAACTGGAAACTTAATATTATCTTGTTTGTGATAAAATAATTTATATGTATAGAGGTAGCAATATATACTGTATATACAGGGTATTAAAACCAGAAGTAATATCAGCAGGATAGGGTGACTTTTTGCCGCCGACATCTGCTTCAAACCCCAACACATTTGCTAGTTCACCATCTGTATAAAACATTACACCCGATCGCCATTGTGTCTCACACTTCTGCTGATGGGGTTGTACTTAAACATTACCTTGGGGGAACCGGGAGTTAACTGGATAGTTCCATTCATTTCATGTAACACGTCCTTTATAGTTTTAGAATATCCTTTCTGTAGCGTATAGCATATACTTGTTGCTTCTGAAAACAGATCAAAAGTTGTATCTTTGTTGATCGTATTAAATGTATGCGGATAGTGTACCTCTACCAGAGCTACTTTCCGTTTGCCAGTCAACTGTACAGGTTTCACTGAATGACTTGTAAAACAGGCGCTTGTGTTGCCTGGAAATAACTCTGAAGAGGTGTTGCTTGTCAGCATCACGTAAAAACCACTGTAATCCATTTTTAGTATTTTTCAAAAACTTTGAACAATGTCTTTCACGTCTGAAGCCTTGACCCAGCTATTCAATTTAGCACCCCAGCCAAGCCACTTAACTAGTAAATGTTTCTTTACACCCCTCCCCCTGCTAGCCAATATGTTCTGTATGTGATAATCTCTGCCAGGCACTTTCTTCACCTTCTGTAATTCTTCGACATAAAATGAACCTTTAATGTCATCTCCAGCGTAATCTTTCAATTTATATGTTTGTTTTACCCCCTTCACTCATTCTTTGATTATGAAAATGTAATCTGTAAAAGTATGCTCATATACTTTTTCAAATGTTCCCTTTAATTTAGACACTCTCACATGATCACCTTTTTTAAATACAAAGTCTACCGATTCTCTTTTAAACAAATCCCCACAGACAATTTTCCAAATCTTTAAAGATTTAAAACTGTTAACATCAGAAGGTCTTGACTTAATAATTCGGTGGTAGCTGTGGTTATAGCTGTGTATAAAGTCCGCCAAAACGTCTATATAACTGAACGTGTTTCTTGCTGTAAAGTAGTGCCACATTTTTTACTTTATATTAATGTTAGATCTTTCAACAACACTAGCTTTCACATCGCTGCTTGTCACAAAGTGTATAATTTGCTTTTGTTTTGAAACAGCTTGCACAGTTCTGTTCAGGAATTCAGTACCCTGATCTGTTTGCAGATTTTTTTGGCACACAACCCTGACTAAATATGTTTTGAAAGGCCTGAGCAACTTCGCTCGCCTTTTTGCTCTTCAGAGGGGTGATCCATGCATACTTAGACAGTACGTCTATATGTGTTAAAATGCACCTGAAACCATCGTTGAAGTTTGAATACTGCCCCATATCTACTAAATCGGCCTGCCATTGTAATCGATGGTTGACACAACCGTTGTGTATGCATCTTGCTCTGAAAGCCACTTTGACACTCTTTTCCTAGACATCAGTACTCTGTTATTCTGCAGACTTTTTAAAAGACTGTTCACACCGTCAAAACTCCCTGGTTTTTCAGGCATGTAATATATTGTCTAATATTTTCTCATGCATATTTTCTGTAAAATACTTTTAACACATTCATACGTGGAACTCTTAAATGGATCGTGACATACCTCTCTGTTTAAAGACATAAGATATGTATGTTTTTTGGGGGACTGGGGCGGTAATTATAAAAAATAAATAAATAAATTATTACCCCTCCACACTAACGGACAAACAAGCAAACAATGCAAGTGATTAAAACATTTTATTTTTGTACACAATGGTTTTCTTTTATTTCAGACAAGAATGTTTTAAACATTTAAGCACACATATACGTGTTATATATTCACACAGCACACCACAAAAGCCTGGTTAGTAACAGCAACTTTACAAAGAAATGCGGCACTATCTTCAAAAGCATTCATCACCGCTTGTCTCTCCCCGTCCTTGTAACCTTTAGCACAGATCAGAACTATTCTTTCTAATATGCAGTAAAGCATGCCTGCTTTATCAATCGGGGCTGCATTTCATAAGAACATAAGAACATAAGAAAGATTACAAACGAGAGGAGGCCATTCGGCCCATCTTGCTCGTTTGGTTGTTAGTAGCTTATTGATCCCAAAATCTCATCAAGCAGCTTTTTGAAGGATCCCAGGGTGTCAGCTTCAACAACATTACTGGAGAGTTGATTCCAGACCCTCACAATTCTCTGTGTAAAAAAGTGCCTCCTATTTTCTGTTCTGAATTCCCCTTTGTCTAATCTCCATTTGTGACCCCTGGTCCTTGTTTCTCTTTTCAGGTCAAAAAAGTCCCTTGGGTCGACACTGTCAATATCTTTTAGAATTTTAAATGCTTGAATTAGGTCGCCACGTAGTCTTCTTTGTTCAAGACTGAACAGATTCAATTCTTTTAGCCTGTCTGCATATGACATGCCTTTTAAGCCCGGAATAATTCTGGTCGCTCTTCTTTGCACTCTTTCTAGAGCAGCAATATCTTTTTTATAGCGAGGTGACCAGAACTATTCAATATCCAAGATGAGGTCTTACTAGTGTATTGTACAGTTTTAACATTACTTCCCTTGATTTAAATTCAACACTTTTCACAATGTATCCGAACATCTTGTTAACCTTTTTTATAGCTTCCCCACATTGTCTAAAGTACACAGAAAGAGTACACAGAACTGCAAACGCAAGTCAAAAAGGAAGTTAGAAAGGCCAAGAGAGAAATAGAAATAAACATTGCTAAGGGAGCTAAAACCAATTCCAAAATGTTTTTCCCATATTACAACAGCAAGCGAACATTCAAAGAGGAGATTAAATGTTTAAGAGATACAAATGGCAAAATCGTAGAGGAAGAAAAAAAAATAGCAAATATGTTAAATGATTACTTTTCACAAGTTTTTACAAAGGAAGATACTGACAACATGCCCCACATGTCATTCAGTTCCTGTCCAGTTTTAAATAACTTTAGCATAACTGAGGCAGAAGTGTTAAAGGGACTAGGAGCTCTTAAAATAAACAAATCACCTGGGCCGGATGAGATCCTCCCAGTAGTACTCAAAGAAATGAAAGAAGTAATTTACAAACCGCTAACCAAGATCATGCAGCAGTCTCTTGACACAGGGGTGGTACCGACAGACTGGAAAATTGCAAACGTAATACCGATCCACAAAAAGGGAAACAAAACTGAACCAGGTAACTACAGACCAGTAAGCCTGACTTCTATTATATGCAAACTTATGGAAACTATAATAAGAGCCAAAATGGAAAATTACCTATATGGTAACAGGGTACTGGGAGACAGTCAACATGGTTTTAGGAAAGGGAGATCGTGCCTAACTAACTTGCTTGATTTTTTTGAGGATGCAACATCGATAATGGATAATTGCAAAGCATATGACATGGTTTATTTAGATTTCCAGAAAGCTTTTGACAAAGTCCCGCACAAAAGATTAATTCTCAAACTGAACGCAGTTGGGATTCAAGGAAACACATGTACATGGATTAGGGAGTGGTTAACATGTAGAAAACAGAAAGTACTGATTAGAGGAAAAACCTCAGAATGGAGTGTGGTAACCAGCGGTGTACCACAGGGATCAGTATTAGGTCCTCTGCTATTCCTAATCTACATTAATGATTTAGATTCTGGTATAGTAAGCAAACTTGTTAAATTTGCAGACGACACAAAAGTAGGAGGAGTGGCAAACACTGTTGCAGCAGCAAAGGTCATTCAAAATGATCTAGACAAGATTCAGAACTGGGCAGACACATGGCACATGGCAAATGACATTTAATAGAGAAAAGTGTAAGGTACTGCACGCAGGAAATAAAAATGTACATTATAAATATCATATGGGAGATATTGAAATTGGAGAAGGAATCTATGAAAAAGACCTAGGAGTTTTTGTTGACTCAGAAATGTCTTCATCTAGACAATGTGGGGAAGCTATAAAAAAGGCTAACAAGATGCTCGGATACATTGTGAAAAGTGTTGAATTTAAATCAAGGGAAGTAATGTTAAAACTGTACAATGCACTTGTAAGACCTCATCTTGAATATTGTGTGCAGTTCTGGTCACCTCGCTATAAAAAAGATATTGCTGCTCTAGAAAGAGTGCAAAGAAGAGCGACCAGAATTATTCCGGGCTTAAAAGGCATGTCATATGCAGACAGGCTAAAAGAATTGAATCTGTTCAGTCTTGAACAAAGAAGACTACGTGGCGACCTAATTCAAGCATTCAAAATTCTAAAAGGTATTGACAGTGTCGACCCAAGGGACTTTTTCAGCCTGAAAAAAGAAACAAGGACCAGGGGTCACAAATGGAGTTTAGAAAAAGGGGCATTCAGAACAGAAAATAGGAGGCACTTTTTTACACAGAGAATTGTGAGGGTCTGGAATCAACTCCCCAGTAATGTTGTTGAAGCTGACACCCTGGGATCCTTCAAGAAGCTGCTTGATGAGATTTTGGGATCAATAAGCTACTAACAACCAAACGAGCAAGATGGGCCGAATGGCCTCCTCTCGTTTGTAAACTTTCTTATGTTCTTATGTTCTTATGTTCTTATGTCACAAATGGAGATTAGAAAAAGGGGCATTCAGAACAGAAAATAGGAGGCACTTTTTTACACAGAGAATTGTGAGGGTCTGGAATCAACTCCCCAGTAATGTTGTTGAAGCTGACACCCTGGGATCCTTCAAGAAGCTGCTTGATGAGATTTTGGGATCAATAAGCTACTAACAACCAAACGAGCAAGATGGGCCGAATGGCCTCCTCTCGTTTGTAAACTTTCTTATGTTCTTATGTCTAGATGAAGACATTTCTGAGTCAACAAAAACTCCTAGGTCTTTTTCATAGATTCCTTCTCTAATTTCAGTGTCTCCCATATGATATTTATAATGTACATTTTTATTTCCTGCGTGCAGTACCTTACAATTTTCTCTATTAAATGTCATTTGCCATGTGTCTGCCCAGTTCTGAATCTTGTCTAGATCATTTTGAATGACCTTTGCTGTTGCAACAGTGTTTGCAACTCCTCCTATTTTTATGTCGTCTGCAAATTTAACAAGTTTGCTTACAATACCAGAATCTAAATCATTAATGTAGATTAGGAATAGCAGAGGACCTAATACTGATCCCTGTGGTACACCACTGGTTACCACACTCCATTCTGAGGTTTTTCCTCTAATCAGTACTTTCTGTTTTCTACATGTTAACCACTCCCTAATCCATGTACATGTGTTTCCTTGAATCCCAAATGCATTCAGTTTGAGAATTAATCTTTTGTGCGGGACTTTGTCAAAAGCTTTCTGGAAATCTAAATGAACCATGTCATATGCTTTGCAATTATCCATTATTGATGTTGCATCCTCAAAAAAATCAAGCAAGTTAGTTAGACACGATCTCCCTTTTCTAAAATCATGTTGACTGTCTCCCAGGACTCTGTTACCATATAGGTAATTTTCCATTTTGGATCTTATTATAGATTCCATAAGTTTGCATATAATAGAAGTCAGGCTTACTGGTCTGTAGTTACCTGGTTCAGTTTTGTTTCCCTTTTTGTGGATCGGTTTTACGTTTGCACGAGAGGGTGTACAGGTTGTTGATATGTTGTTTTTCTTGATTTATTGCTACTGAATCTTTGAAATATGTATTTATGTATTATTTATATTGTATTATTATTATCCTAGCTTATACGTGGGAGGACAGAAAACCGTAGTGTTAAATCACCGTCCTTGTGGGAATGTGGCTGGAGCGTTAATAAGGTAACTGATGATTAACACTAGAACCGTCGAGATTTCGCACTACATACAACTGTCACGCCCACAAAATGTGCGGCTCCATTTTAAAACGGCTTAGATATGAAAATCAGATATAACTTAATATTTTTATTTATGAACATCATACATAACATTTTCAGAGCAGAAACGCCGTATTTACATTGTAAACATGAAAAACTGTAATAAAATAAACTTTTCACAATAAACTTGTAAACAGGTGTAGAAAGCAGTAAAACATTAATAGCTAGTTAAAAAATGTGTGCATGTATGTATGTATGTATGTATGTATGTATGTATGTATGTATGCATGCATGCATGAATGCTACCAGGCCAACTAGGTTTAAAGGTACTCGTTATTGTTTGTTTTGGCCAATAGGCCCCTTTCGTGTTTTTGTACAAGTGTTTAATTTATGATTTAATAAATCTACTGTTAACGGGCTGAAACTGCCGCACCTCTGTCTGTAGTGTACTGTTTCCTGGTTCTGACGTCACCACTCACACCACTCAAGCCTACTCTGTGACAATTAATTCACACTATAAAACTTGGTATCAGTGGATGTTGTTAGACACTCAAACTTCTGTTTAAGGAACTGTAGCAGATTTTCTGCATGGTGGTCTCTTTCAAACTCACAGATGGAATTTCGTAATGGCTTTCTTCTACCATTCCACATATCTGTAGTGAGATAAACTGCCTGCCTCACTGAAGATTTAAGGGCACCTGACACTGTCATATAGACATTTCTGTGTCTTTTCAAGAGATACAACCAGTGACCTGATTTATGAATAGCTCTCAATTTGTACTCACAAAGACCTTTAGAAAAGTGGTGTTGTACTAGAAATGAGAAAGTAAAACTTATTTAGTTTTTATTTTACAACAGGCTGTATACAGTGAGATAACAGTGCACAGCAGAACACAGTTCAACAATTGAGTCATTACATGTTAACCCCAGATGTTATTCTGCTGGTACAGATACAACACAGTCTCCTTATTAAAAAGTGAAGCTCATTATAGATCAGTGGCATTCAAAGAGCTCAAGCACTTTGAACTTTAGTTAAAAGCCTAAATGTCATCAATTCTGTTTCCATATCTTGGTGTCATTTTGCTGAAACAACAAGACACTTTGCACTTTCCCAAGCTGCTTAAATAAAAGAGAAAGTCAAGTTTGCTTGTTTCTTAAACATCGTGGTTGATGTCTGAAGGATTTTGAGCAGGGAGTAAGTTCGCAGGAATGGGGATGTCAAATATCACATTCTTTCCTTTTTGTTATTCTGCCATTTTTGAACAAATCTGCTAATGAGACAGAGAAGGTAGCTGGTGTCTTTGGACAGCCTCCCTGATGTGTTATGGCTCTGAGCTGAATTCTCTGGGCTTATTTGGCACAAAGACTATGGTCCATCTGCCACAACTTTATTATCTTTACAGTCACTCCAACTGGGAGATTGAAATAAAGGTTAAATAACATCTGCCAACTCATTTGTTTTTCAGCTCATGTCATCTTTCAGAAAGCTATTTTGTCCCTTGCTTTGTAATACAGACAACACTGTCTTTCTATTTTTTCATACTGATCATCAACAGATCATTACTCAATTATTTAAAGAATACATTTGATATGTATTTTATTTGCAATTTATGTACAGGAAACAAAACCTTAAAATATAGGTAATTATGCTTAAAATATTTAAAATATAGGTAATTATGCTTGGACAGGAGCTTATGTATTTCCTTTCTTTCTTTAAATGAACAAATACTTGCTAAATTGCTTGCTGTGGAAAGTATTATTCCAAACAATTATTATGCCTAGGGTGGCCACACAACCAGGTTTGACCAGGACCATTCCCTCTTGTCCCATCAACTGATCCGCTGATCCAACATTGTTCCCAAAACCTTAAAGTCACCACACCAGACTCCTTACATAATTTACGAAAAACATTGTCAATCACATTACAGCTCAGGTCATTTTAGAAAATATACCAATGTATCCAAGAACATTGGCATAAAATCCCTTAATATAGTTAAAGCTGCTATTCTTGAATACGTCAGTAGTATTTAAGTCATTCTGGACATTTTTAAACATGATTTACAATGATAAGGCGGAGGAACAGGGAGGTTGCAAGAACTCAGAATTTGGTGTGGATAAATAAAAAATGACAAAAGGTCTGTATTACAGTGAGTAACATTGGTAAAAAAAAAAAAAAAAAAAAAGGTAATTGAGAAAAAAGTAAAAGAAAGCATGAAAAACAGACTTGTCTTTTTAACAGTAATCTACAAGTACATCTAAAATTATTCACAAGTTATCTGACAAAGTTTTACTGTGCTTCTCCAAGAATTAAGCCTTCATAATTAATATATTGGCTCCACTTGCAATGGAAGAACTTCTCGGTGACTTAAAAGAGCTGAGGTAACCAACAATAAAGGTAGGCCAAGCTTATATATACGGTATACGTTTGTTTATAATACATTACATAGTGTCCTATATATGTATAAAATAATGTTTCAGAATATTTTTTCATTTGCATGTTACTGTCCAAATTTCAAAGTATACAGGGTAAAAGTAGCAACACCTATGGTTAAACTTGGCCCTGAATTGGAAAGCGAAGGTGCAGCTGGAGGTTGTTATTTTTTGTTAATGTGAAAACAGTCATAGTGATAAAAGCACAACATATTAAAATCAGAAGCCATTCATTCTTATATATATATATATATATATATATATATATATATATATATATATATATATATATATATATAATCTCAAAGAGCCAGCTGTGCTCCAGTTCTGCGTTTTGGAAATCTGGTCACCACTTTTACCTGACCAAACTGGCTTTAGTAAAGAAAGATATGCCATTACATGGGACTCAATAAATATTTTAGATTATACTGTAATGTCCGTGTCACACTCACTTTATGCATGTGGGATGAGTATTTCTTTTCACTGTCCTGTAAAACATCTTGTTCCTAATGTAATTAGTGTGTTCAAAACTCTTACATTCTCCTAACTTTCTTATTGTTTTGCTTTATTTCACGTTAACTACCATAAGACTACAGCTTAATTTTCTTTGTTATAGTGATAGGATCCTACCGAAGCTGTAGGCTGTCAGCCTATGATGGGGTCAGGTGGTGTTCTATTGAATGATAGTGTCAGTTGCTAAAGCCTCTGCCACCTTCTACTGGACCTTGATGGGAGTTAAGCATCCTGAGCTGACGTTTTAATTTTATATATTATATATACTTGGGATATATATATTATATATATATATATATATATATATATATATATATATAGATATATGACATATATATGCTCTGGAAAAAGTTATCAGTTTCTCTGGTTTTACTATTTATAGGTATGTGTTTGGGTAAAATTAACATTTTTGTTTTATTCTATAAACTACTGACAACATTTCTCCCAAATTCCAAATAAAAATATTGTCATTTAGAGCATTTATTTGCAGAAAATGACAACTGGTCAAAATAACAAAAAAGATGCAGTGTTGTCAGACCTTGAATAATGCAAAGAAAATAAGTTCATATTCATTTTTGGTACCAACCCATAGGGGTCCATTCGACAAAACAAAAAAACACAAGGGTGGGTGGGAGGGAACATTAGAGCCAGGTGCAACCTCCATACCATCATACCAGACACCAGGCTCCAACATTAGTATTGCTATAAACAATAAACATGCACACACATACAACCACTATCCACATACCAATAATTATTAACCCCCAGGGCTTCTATAAGGGGGCGCCCATTCAACCCCGCTTACCCCTTAAACCCAGTGTCCCTTCACGGGGCTCCTCTCCAGAGGATTGACCCGCCTCCTTCTGAGACGATCCCCCACAAACGACAGGTCCTCCTTCGCTGACGCTTGGCAGGCAGTGCCTCCCGCTGGCGTCCGGGCAGGTAGTCTCTCCTCCTCCCTCGCCAGCTTCCAGGACCGGAACTCCTCCTTCTGCAGCTCTCGGGAACGGACCCTCCTCGGCCTCTCTGGCGTTCGGTATGCAAATCGATGATCTAGTCATTTATAGTTCTTCCTGGAGAGAACATTTTACGGGATGTCTCGGCTCCTTCGCAGTGCCTTTAAGGACAGCGGCTCCATCCCTCTCCTTCAGCAGCCCCTCAGGGTTACCTGTGGTCTGCCCTTGTCCCCCCCAAAAAATTTCAGGGGTTTGCTCCTCCTGTCTCTCTGTAGCCATCTAGCCTTGCTTCGGCAGGATGCAGCGGAATCCACTTCCGACACCATATGTGACAGGGTCTTCCTCGAGTCACGCGTGTGGGTCGCCGCTGTTCAAGCATACAGAGAGACAGAGGTTGGTGTTGAAACGCCGGCACAGGCGCGTAGGATTTATTAACAACAAACAAAGTGAAAGTAAAATAAAGGCGGTCATGTGACGTCACCAGCGATGGTAACGCACAGAGGACAAATACAGTAAACCGTACAAAAAGTGCAAAATAAAACACTACCCCAAACTATAACCCAAAAAGGTGCCGTGAAAACGGCAGGCCTTGCAGCAGCCCCGATCACAGCGATCGCCATGCTTTTATATTGACACTCTGTTGAGACACGCCCACCTGCCTGCTGGAACAGCTGATTGCTTTCAGCTGCTGCTCCACGCAGACGGGTAATCGTCCCCAGCGGAGTGCCACAGCAGCTAAACAATTAAATCAATTGTAACAATTAACACAAAAACATACAATAAACTACATATTCCATTGTGCAAGGCTTACGCTTTGCCACACCGACGTATGGCCCAGAGCACTCCTTTACGCATTCCTGCCTGTGCCATTACTCCTGGCCTTTCTCAAAAAGGTCTGGTCAGAGAAGGTGTCGGTTCTCCTAGTGGCACCCAGGTGGCCCAGAAGAATCTGTTTCTTGACCCTGTGCCATCTATTGAACGGCCTGCCCTGGGAGATCCCGCTTCGCCGGGATCTTCTCAGCCAGTCGAGAGGCATGCTTTGGTACCCGGAGCCGGGCAGGCTCCAGTTATAGGTCTGGCCCCTGAAAGGGACAGCGGGTCAGCCTTAGAGCTAGGGCGCTGTCCACTGGGTCGCTGTATGCCTATAAGTGGAAATATTTCCATGCCGTACTAACAGTCATGATTCAATCTCTTGTTATATGCTTGTCATCTTGCAGTTTCTGCAAGATCTGCTTGAGGCTGGTAGATCACCTTCCACATTGAAGGTATACCTAGCAGCTATTTCTGCTTTCCATGTCCCCATTCCATGTCCGAGACGTTCGGCAGTTGCGCCCTCCTAGGAGGGCTACTCTCCCCGAGTGGAGCCTTGAGATTGTACTGGAGGCTCTCACACAGGCCCCGTTTGAGCCTATATACTCCATTGAGTTGAAGTATCTGTCCATGAAGACAGCCTTCCTCCTGGCTATCACCTCCGCAAAGCGGGTCAGTGAGCTGCAGGTGCTGTCTGTGCATAGCTTCTACATGCGTATTTGGGGTGATGGTAGCAGAGTGTCACTGCGTGCAAACCCTGCTTTTCTCCCCAAGGTGGTTTCAGCCTTCCACATGAATCAGTCTGTGGAACTGGAGTCCTTTCATCCTCTGCCATTTGCTTCAGAGGAGGATAGGAAGTTAAATTTTCTCTGCCCAATTCGGGCATTGAGATGTTATGTGGCTAGGACGAGAGAGCTGCATCATTCTGACCAGTTCTTCATCTGCCACGGCACACGGACCCTGGGATAGCCCCTTTCAAAGCAGCGACTATCGCATTGGATTGCGGACACAGTCTCAGCTGCGTATGATGGTGTTGGCTTACCCCCGCCTGGGCAGGTAGCCGCAAATTCCACGAGAGGTGTGGCTACATCATGGGCCCTCTTCAGAGGTGCCTCCATGACTACAATCTGTGATGCAGCTAGCTGGGCTACCCTGCATACTTTTTCCAGGTTCTATTGCCTGAATGTGATAGATCCCTCATTGCCTTCAATGGGCACAAGGATCCTTGAGGTTGCACGCTTGCACGACTGACCTTGGTCAGGCAGGGCTAGGCGTCCCTCATATGCTGCCATTCTTCTCTCCCTCGCGACTCTCTGGTACTCGTTTTCCCATAACGATGTTTTGGTGGCCACCTTCGAATTGAAAGAGAACTTTAATTTACCTACCATAAACCTGGTTCTGTGAAAGAGAAGATGGCCTGGCCACCAACCGCAAGGTCTTGTCGGTCGACATCAAGGTTTCGTCGTGAAAAGAGGGTGAGACTCCCCTGCGTGACGGTTATGTACCCTCGGTAGGCGGGAATGATGGGGTCATCAAGGGGAGGGGGCCTATCGGCGGCTTTGATAGAAAGAGTTCAGTGACACCTACCAATAGGCAGGCGTATATCCCATAATGTTTTGGTGTTCATCTTCTCTTTCAGGACCAGGTTTATGTTAGTTAAATTAACGTTTTCGGTTGCTAAAGCACAATTTTGGACACTCTCAAAACAGTTAACAAAAAAAATCAAAAAACGTCACACATTTCCAAAACTAACTGTATATGTCAAATCCATTCACACACCCTGCACAAAGTAATACTCGTATCAATACATTAAACACAAGGTGATATTCTAATTAATCACTGAATCAAAATAAAATACTACTGTTTTTTAAACATATTGAAGTCAATACATCAACATATGACTAAACATAGCAACATTGTTTGCAAAACTATCAAGCCTATTATTATTTTGTGTTCATATTAGTTTGTTCCTCTTTTGTATTTAGCTAGACAATATAAGAACTAAATAACAGCAAAAGGCATCAATGTGAAATAATTTATTTACAGTTTGGTAATGAACGTACAATTTTAACACCATTCAGTATCATTACCACTGAGTCCCTCATCTGTGTCTGGCCAGATTATTTCATCTACATCATAGCGGATGTTCTCTCTGGCAATGCAGCTAGAGAAAAAAATGTCTGCTGTGACGTATCTAGCCTTGACAGGCACCCTCCATGGCTTGGAGAAATGTTTCTCTGGTTATCCACATGGGGCTGAAAAAGCTGAATGCAAAGCAGGTCAAGAAATATAAGGAGTTGTTCATTATTACATTTTTTTTTTTTGATTGATAAAACACAATTTGTGAAAAAGTACAAAACTCTTAACACAAAAACCCAAACTGTTCAATCCAGCACCAAAAGCCTCTAACACATACAAAACCCAAATTTTGGGGTCAGATTTGATACGTACATCTTGCAAAAGCATATACTGCACCAAAACACCAAATAATTAGAAATTTTGAGTTTAATCATCCAAGTAAAAACATAAATTAATATTTGTCAAATAGTGTTACCTAACACTAAATAAGTCAAATAAACTCAGGATACATACATCTTTTTAAAATTACAAATGGCCTAAAGGGCTCTAAATTATAATGAACAAAAGAATATAAGTTCTAGCAAATATACAAAATAAGATCTAATACAATAGTATGCATCACATCTAATGTCTTCATTTGCAAGGTAGTATGGAAAAAACCTTCTTCAGTGACATATCCATCCCTGGCATTGTTCTGCTGTAATGTCGTCACAAGCTTCATCCATTGCCCAGAGAAGGGTGGCAATCATAAACCTTCCACTTCCAGGCTGAAAAGAACTCATCGATAGGGTTAAGGAATAGCATGGCAGGGACATCACTATGAACTGAGGATTTGCGACAAACCACTGCATGATGGAAATTTACATTGTCCCACACCACAACAAATGTGATTGCTGCATTTGGTTGTACGAGGCAATTGTGCAGCACATCTAGGAAATTCAGCAGATGTACTGAATAAAACAGCCGCCATCCAAAAAAACTACAAGTTCCCTAGTTCCTGGATCCAGAGTCACTGTAACGGCGGGAACTCTGGGTAATAAAAAGGGGGTGTGATTATAGAAATTGGTGTGAGGTAGCTGTACTACCAGAGTCCTTTTAGGCCTGGAACTACGACAGCTGTGCTGAAGTGTGAGTGTCTGTTTGCGTGGCAATTGAGAAACAAACCAAATGAAAACGAACAGGAGCCTGGTGGAAAGTACAACAGAGCAGGACGCTATGAACAGAAGACAACTATCCGAGAGTAACTTAGTTTGAACTTCATAAGTGACTCTTAAACTGTGTGTTTAAGGTTAGCTAAATGCTAAAGTCTGCCTCAGTTAACTAGGATTGACGTTGGTCTGTGAGACAAAGATTACAAGCTCCCGTTTGCATTTGCTGCCTGTTTGTTTACTTATGTTTCAGTCGGGAGAATATGTGGATTTAAGGACAGTCTGTTATTAAGAAGCCTGAACCTAGTGAAACACTTTGTTGTTGTTCCTGCCTGTAAAAGGAAAATGCACCTTTAACAAAAGACAATAAACCAAAAGTGTTTTAAAGGTTTTTCTTTATTAACGACTGTTCTAATTAAGACTGGCCAGTAGATGACACCAGAACACTAAACAGGAAAAAGACAATACAGAAACTTTAGACAGCATTGGTCATTTAACTGGCAAGGCCAGTTGTCGTACTTACCTCGGAATCCTGTGGGAAGAAAGGAATTAAACCTGAAAGGAAAAGAAGGAAACTACTGTAGGACTGAATGAATAACTGACTGTGACTAATCTGTGTACAGTTTCAAATCTGTACAGGAGGTTTGGAACGCTTCAGACCTTAAGGATCATTGTGCTGTCGAACATTGCCTGGGATGTTCAGTTCGATACTTGTGGTATGTGAGCTTGGATTAGCCAACCTCAGATCTTTAGTTAGCCTTGAATAAGTATAAGGTAGTGTCCCGATGAGTGGGCTAGGTTTTCTTTTCTTTATACAATTGATTGTTTGAATCGGGACGGTGCATTTGCTAAATTGCCCAACCAGCGGGCATGACTTAATTTGAAGTGGTTTTATTTTCTTTATTTGCAGTGAACTAAAATACGATCCTGTTCTCCTTCATCTTGTTTCCTGCCTGATCTTTTTATAAAGTACTTAAACACACCGGTTTTCCTACCAACTGTGAGCGCAACATTCACAATATGTAAAAGATTTCACAGCAACACTACTGTAAACATACTCTTTAGCAATTACTGTAATACTGCACATGTGCATGCAGCGTAATCCAATACTGTATACACTTGATTTACCAGTTCTCGGTATGCGATGTTCGGATTATTGAGGCTGCAGTTGACCTCTTCGGATTGACCTGGATGACCAGACCGGCTGCTCTCAATGACAAGCCTCTGTTCACTACATGGTAAATTATGGTTGCTCTGATTAATTGGAGACAACGGCACATCTTGGTTGTTGTTGACCTTGATGTTAACCACGACCAGCAACTTCTGCAGCCTTCTCCATGTTGTCACAAATTGCTACTGTTTTCTCACAGCTTATTTATTGATTTATCAATTAAATTTCTCTGCTTTCTCACATGGACCATTTGCAATAATCAGCACTAATCATTAGTAAATTAAAATATAATTATTTTGCAAGAATAGATATTAGCATTTGAACTATGCATTTGAGAGGTAATAGCACTTAAAGAATTGAGTGGGTCATTAAGAATTTAGCATTTTGTATGTAAACATGTGAAAATGTGTTTCCAGTTTAGAATTTTGGAACTCACTTCTGTTTTTTGTGTTAAAAGTTTTGAACGTTTTAATAACATTTTGACTGAAGTGTTTTAGCAATTGTAAAAAAAAACTGTAAGTGGACCAATCGCTGGACAGCGAGCAAGAACCCCACCTTGGCCTATAGCACCACATATGGTCAGGTTTCCGCCGTGCTGTCCCGGTGTGTCCATGGTGGCACGCTGTCTAATGATCCTACCTCGCCAATGCCATTTGCTCAACATCAATGAAGAGGTTTATTTTACAGGCTGAATGCTTGTGGCATCCAGATCCATAATTGTCTGTGTACTAAAAAATGTACAGTCAATACTATTGGCTTCACTATCGGGCAGTATAAGAGTATCACGTAAGTATGAACAGTTTTTGAGTGCCGAACAGTATTACTTTGAAATGATGATTCATATATTTACATGCAATATGATACTGTATACAATAAGACTGCCAGACTATTGCTTGGAATGGCATGTACTCTTCTTATCAAAGGTTTCACTTAGTTACTTGAACATACTGATAATGCAATTCCTTTACTCTTTCACTATTTCTCTCAATGGGCAAAACAAACAAAATGTGTTTCATACTGAGGCCATGCTTTTTGATAACTCTGGCAATGGTTAACAAGCTCATGGTGTGAACCCCTTGGAACATGCCCTCATCTTCATTGATGTTGGTCTGGATCTCTTGCAGGCGAATGTCATTTTTGGCCTGGACCATATGAATTATGGCCGTCTCTTGGTTGTCTGTCAAAGGCGACCACGGCCCCCCACTTGGAGCTTTTCTTTCTATTCTAAACGTTTGAGACAAAATGCAATACACAGGTATATTACAGTAATGCAGTCTGTAAACTGGAAATTGTGTACCTTTTAACAAGTAGCATTAATTTTACTTGTACATGCAGGGCTCTACGTTTCAGATTTTTAACTACTGGCCCCTCAGGCCACTGAGCTAGTGTTTTTACTGGCCCGGATGCAATTTTATCTGGTCCAATATATTTATATATTTTTTCATAATAGTTTTTATTTTTAGTATGTTTCTAACTGTGTATGGAAACCAAAGAGAGCCCACGTCTCAAAAGAAAGTGTCTAAACAAAGCCTTTCAATATATGTTACTTCAGCCATTTAACATGTATATAACAAGTGCTAAAAGTACGGTAATCCAAACTTGGGTAACACTGAAATTAGAAAGGTAATTTTAATGTTATGATGAATAT
Source organism: Polyodon spathula (assembly GCF_017654505.1). NCBI lineage: Eukaryota > Metazoa > Chordata > Actinopteri > Acipenseriformes > Polyodontidae > Polyodon > Polyodon spathula. The sequence goes on from NC_054543.1 coordinate 26,088,555, forward strand.
AAAGAAATACTAAATATTAAGCACAACAACGGAGTAACTGTAAGAAAATGCAAGATACTTGGAGTTGGAAAATAATTATTTATTTAACTCTAGACTGTAGTTCAATGTAAAACATCTACTGTTGACTTTGTGAATGGATGGGGTAATGGCAACATTTGCACTGACCATTAAAAGTACAACCAGGTATACTTGTTTTGAATTATTTACAGGTTACTGAATAAACAAAGTAACTTGACTTAGATTCATCTGATGTCAGTACTTGATGGCTAGTTGTAATTAGTAATGTTAAACTATTGTAATGTTGGAATGTATTTTCTATTTTGGTCAGGTTACAATATTTACACTAAGATTGTTACAAATATTATTTGTTAGAATTAAACAGATGTAGAATATTTAGATTGCTGTATGACAGGTGTTAGTTTATTCTGAATACACTACAGCAAAAATTATTTGGTGGTTTGAGCAGGGGTCACAAATGGAGATTAGACAAAGGGGCATTCAGAACAGAAAATAGGAGGCACTTTTTTACACAGAGAATTGTGAGGGTCTGGAATCAACTCCCCAGTAATGTTGTTGAAGCTGACACCCTGGGATCCTTCAAGAAGCTGCTTGATGAGATTTTGGGATCAATAAGCTACTAACAACCAAACGAGCAAGATGGGCCGAATGGCCTCCTCTCGTTTGTAAACTTTCTTATGTTCTTATATTCTTAATATTATGCTACTGTTGCTTTAATAAGAAATAAGCGCTGTGACGATGCTGCTCATTGATTTCGGTGTATATTAATTCAGTAAACAAAAGAAAACTTGTGCCTAAGGAAATAGAGTACAGCGCGAAGAAATCTTGTCTTGGACATTGTTTGAGCACTTTGTAACCCCGGCTAAACTTTACCGGCTTACACTGTTATGCTGTCTGCTTGTGCACATGCATTTGCCTTTTACTCTTGGTAGGGTAAGGGACCAGAGTTCAGGTAATGGAATACACAAAAATGTTGCACCATGTGTATTCAACTAGAAAACTATTCAAAATTCCCATCCCTAATCCTAATAATAAACACTATTAAAACAATATTCAAAATACAAAATAATATCATTCGTACTTAGAGCGTTGTCACTTGTGTAGCCTCTCCCAAGTCGGCTCCAAACTTGCTGAGTGATACCAGCGAGTGCTGGAAAGATTCCGAATGGCATTTTCGACCTGAACACGTCAGATCCCAGATCAAAAAGTTTGACAATTCGATCGCGTATCTGGGTATCCACCGGGACATCTTACTGTGAGACTGGATATGATGTAAACGAAATGTTTACTTCACAATAAATAAAGCTGCTGTTTTCTGCAAGTCTGGGAAACTTACCCCAAACAAGGCAAAATGTTACTTTTTTTCTTTCTTTCTCTGTTATAATTAAGCCTCCACTCCTAAATGTTCGTCTTCATTTTTATCATAATTACATTCTTTATGATTTATTGATTTCAGCGCTTTCCTTTTGGCTTATTGGTTGCTTAGTTGTAGAAAAACAGATTTTGATTTTGGCTTGACCATTGTCCCAACTTTCCTCATTGTCACACCCCGGTTGATGACATGATCAATCATTGTTGCACACATTGAATTTGAAACAATTGTACACTGAGGTCTCACTTGCCGTGGCTCTCTCACTTGTCGGCACTGATGTGCAGCCATCATTTCAATTCCACAATGTCTGCAACTTGTTGCAACAAGAACTTTACCTTTTACATAGGCCTTTTATATGTCATTCCCAGGTGAAAAATGTTTACTGAGAATGCTGATTGAGTTTCCAGGTGTGGATTATTTGTTTCCATAAATGATTGTTGACAACTGCAGAGAATACCTTCATTTTGGGAATGAATCACTCAAATTAGAAACTTGTGTGTTAGCAATGCAATTGTATTAAGAGAGCTGAAGAGTTTGTTTAGGATTTTGCATTGAGTGTGTTAATGACAAATGTGTGGATAGTTTTGCAAATTTTTATACTGTTTTGGTATTTGTGTTAACGTGATTCACCCGCAGTAAGCGATGGACAGTAAAACAGTATAACCTGAAATTCAAAATGTTCCCCAATCACCAGTTCATAACAAACAGGTATGTATGTGGTTAAAAAACTTTAAGATCCTCATTACACTAATAAAAAGATGTATTAAAACCTATAAATGTAACAAAAAGTACTGTAATCCATCGCGTATCAGACTGCATTGGGACCAGAGTAATGGTGGATATGTAAAAAGGCGGATAAAATAATCCTGTTTTAAATACCATTAAACACAGCTGTAACAATTACTGTATTATGTTATTGTTTTGAGGTTCATCTTTTATTAGGGAGCTCCCCTAAATCCCTTGTTTAGAAAGATACAAGGTGTTAATGCTTATGACAGACTAGCCGTCTGTTGTATGGATGCATACATTCGCTGATAAGTGACAGGCACTTATTGTATCACTGAGCTACAGGGTTTCCAGCTTATGAGACTGTGACAGAAACATGAGTTCTGGTGATGAATCTTCTTCCCAACCTGTGAGGGCGCTAAAGAACAAGAGGAGAAGTATCTGGAAGGGCTGGCCTGACAGTTCGTTTCCGGCTCAGGGAAGTGGGTCAGCCTGGACGCGACTCTGTTGTAAGACCGTATTGATTTGAAAGGCAAACGAGAGGCAGCTGCAAGTAATAAGGCAGCTGCAACCGTTTACCTAGATATCATGCGAGATTACATATAGGGGCCAGGGTAACGCTGATCTTTTCCTTCGTTTGGGTAACATGAGGAGAGAAGGACTGAGAGAGGAGCTCTCAGAGTGTATTGCGTGTTGTGTGTTGTCTTTGTTTGTTTATAATTGTCGGTCTTTTTCGCCCCACTAGACAGTTAACGCACACCTCCGGAGCTGTCGCCACGTAAAGCACTATCCGGAGCACCACTGCACAGAGCACCTGCACGTTTGAATATCACCCAGGACTGGTGACCGTGCCTTTGTTTGTGTGTGAGACTGTACTGTGTTCTTCACCATCCCTGCGCTTTACACATTGTTGTGTACTGCCCGGGATTTATTATTTGACGGGGGCCAGACCTGGAAACAGCACAAATAAACACTTGTTCACTGAAACACTGTTGTCTGTTCATCACTCCTGCATCGCATCACCGCTACACCTGTTCCCCTTACAAACCACTTTGCCACAGAGACAGACAACAGTTGCAGTAAAAAGCAGTAGGAAACCGCTCTATTTGTTTTATTTTTTTAGGCTCATTCCTCCTATCACTCACAAACTGAACCTCTCTCAATTCTCCTGCCGCCAAATCCCGCTTCTCTTCTCTTTTAAACGTCATGTCCACACACATACAGCCAAGTTCCTCCCCCCTTCCTCACTCATTGGTCCAACACTACCTATCATTGACTAGTCATGTCAGACCTGCTCCCACCCATCTCAGTGATGCACTCACACACAGGCAGTCTTTCAGCTCTAGTCACACAAGCACCAAAACAAACAGAACGCAAACAGATCTAAACAAGAATAATAGACATATTATTTACAGAGTACTCCTATCCCTTCCCCCAGTCCATAATCACGTCCATTCCCACATTGTCCCCAACTTTTTGAAGCAACGTTGCATTATTTGCTGACTGACAGAAGCCATTTTCACATCATTCAACCCCGGGTCGAGTCGCCTTGGAGCAGCCCCGGGGTGACTCCCCCCTGAGTTCAGCCCTGCCCGCATTCACATTTGCCTTAATCTGCAATCTACAGGGTGAGATTTGTCCCAGGGTGACTCTCCCCTGAGTTCAGCCCTGCCCGGATTCACATTTGCCTTGCTCTACAATCTGCGGGGTGAGGTTTGTCCCGGGGCGGACACGATTGTTTCACACTACATATTTTCATCCCAGGGAAAGTAATGAGCTGTAATTTCAATTTACCAATCCAACATGGCTCCGTCTGACATGGTGTACGATCTTTCTCTGTATGTTTGTTTTATTGCAAGCGTTTTTTTTTTATTATTTTGTGAAGTAGGGCTCGTTTACTACGGGCAAGGAGCCAGAAACATACCCAGACATAACCTTCTAGTTACTACAAAAATCACAGTCCTGTGGAAGGATGATATTTGGAATGTCGCTGATGGCAGCTAGAGACATGAACAGAGCTGTTTGGAGTACAAAGAAAAGTGGCAGTTCATTGTGAACCAGGTATGATTTTATGCTGTATTGCTACAGCATTTTATTTGAACTGTATCTGTTACTCTTCATTTGTACTTACTTGAGAATGCATTACACTTTTGAAAGGGTAGATACGTGCATGTATTGATGCAATGCTGGGAATACTAATTATGCTGGTGTCTTGAAAGCAATAGATTGAATGATAAGGCCAAATATTATAATGTGTCTACTTGCTTTAAATAGTGGTACAATGAAGGCCACAGGGTTGTTTGTTATCTATTGTAGTCCCTTTCCATTTTAAGTGATATGTGTCAGCATCAACCATGTTAAAGCAAATATCAAGAGAATGTTTAAAGGAAAATACGTGCTTGGCACCTAATATTTCAATCCCTGCAATAGTACAGTGTAACGAAAAGCAACAGGGGACCTATTAACAATTTACTGTAATCACTTGCCACTTTTACCATGCTCACACTGCTTACCTAATACCCAACCTAGCGTTTTCTATTTTTAGTTTTGTGCGACTGTTATTACATTGAACTAAGATGACAGTTACCCAAGACAAAGGATAGTCTTAATAGGGGTATCGTTATTAACACAAATATTTACTTTCATTAATATCTGATAATCACAGCATTGTTAAATCAGTCTCATATAGACGTTTTGGTTCTCACTCTTGCAAGATAAATACACTCTTTGCGTCCAGTCAGCCTTACAAGAATTATCTACTATCAAGACAGCTAATTTGGATTTTGTATCAGAAGTAGGGGAGATGCTGAGAGTGAATCTGATCTTGCCTTTCCCTCATAGCAAGAAAGGCAATACCGTGCTCTTGGTGATAGTACGCTATTACTAGAAATGGGTGGAACTGTTCCCGTTAAGAGATGGTAAAACTTCTAATATCGTGCAAGTTCTCACCAAGGAGATATTCACCCGGTGGGGAACCCCACGTTTTCTGGTATCTGATCGTGGTCCACAGTTCACCAGTCAACTAATTATGGATGTCTGCAAGACTTGGGGAGTGGTGAGGAAGCTCACCACTAGTTACCATCCTCAAACAAACCTCACGGAACAAGTTTACAGAACTCTGAAAACTATGATGGCTTCCTACGTTGAAGACGATCATAAACGATGGGATCAATGGATTCCGGAACTGCGATTTTCAATTAACACAGCTAGGCAGGAAACCACTGGCTTTACACCAGCTGAGCTGGCAGTGGGATGTATACTAAAAGGCCCACTCGATTGTTTGATCGCTGTAGCACCGGAGCCGAGTACTTCCCAGTATACCTAGTATTTACAGTATAATCTTAAATCTCGAAAAACTACTCACTTCTAAAGCTTTTTTAGTCATTTTTGTATTACTTTAGTATAAATACATGTTAATTTGGATTCATATGTTTTTTTCTGACTATGTGAACGAAAAAACACAAATTCGCCCATTTTCTCATTGGAAATAGGTAAATTTCAAAATATCACTGTCCTGGTCACAAAAGCAAAGTTTGTGGGGAATAATAGCCATTTTCTATACTTTTGAGGCATAAGCAATTAGGAAATAACACTTACTACGCAGGAACAAAAATTGTGTTATAGTGCTATTTTGACGCTAGACAGCATTTAACCACACCACTCCTAACAGAAGTAGTGTAGCGGATCAGCATATGCATTTTTTTTTTTCAGTCATCGTTGTCAGTTTGTTTTTCTGGGACAATTGGTGGCTTTCTGGAACAGTATTTCATTGGCAGATTGCAATGGATGTCTCCCTCTCAACCATCTGGTGAGAACGAACCATTTCAATAGAAGTGACTCTTTCATGAATGGACATTTGGTGTTTTTTTATTTTTATTTTATTTGTGATGTGTTTTTTTTTCCTTTTTCAGTTTGAAACTGAACATTTGGACTTATTTTTCTTTATTTTCTTTGCTGTTTTGTACACTTATTAATTGTTTGTCCCTGTTTTATTCTGTTTGGTTTGGGATATACCCCCGGGTATATGGGTCACTGGACACTGGGGGGGTTGGGGGGGGGGGGGGGGGGGGGGGGGGGGTTATTGTTTAAGTTCAACTATTTTGTGAAAACCTGCTATTTATATGTTTGTTCTGGTGTTGGTAGTTGTTAAGTCTCTCTCATCTAGTCTGTATTTGGGGCCTGGTACCGTTTTCTCTCCAAGTCTACATTACTGCTATAGTCTATAGTGCTATAATTGATTTAAATGCTGTTTTGATTGACCTGAGTGCAAGTGTGGAATTTCTTGATTGCTATAGTGGGTTATGGGTTATGGAGCAAAGACAAAGTAATTAAGAGAAAGAGCACTCATAGGGATGCATATGCACTCATGAATACAGATCATTCATTTTAGACAGGGACACACACACATCTAAATAAGTAACTGTGACACAGCTGGCTGAGTGGTGATGTCAGAACCAAGAAATTAACAACACAGACCGAATGAGTGAAATGGTAAATGCTCTTGCTTTTGCTTGCGCCAGTTTATTGAAAATAAAAAGGTTGAACAGAACAAAGCACACAAAACAAATGGCGCGTTGGCCAAACAAACAGACACACAAGACAGACGTGGACGAACCAAACAAGCATTGTACACGAGTAGCATTTGTTATATTTTTGTTTTTTAATCACCTAACTCCACCCGTTCTCCACTCTTGAACACAGAACCCTGAGTGAGTGACAACATACTGCTTTTATACAACTGCACATGAATTAATCTAGTGCAATTTCCCGTGCTCACATATTACATTTTACCTGCAAGTGAAGTGCTGTGCAATCCTCGTGCCTAAATACAACCAAATATTTTAAATCACTCGTGCTACACATACCCATTTATATCTCATGCACCAATACCTATACACCAACATTAACACACCACATGCAACATATAACACAAAAATACACATAGGGGCGGGGCACATTGCCACAATAACTTACACAGATCCTGGTGAATCGACGGCGCGTTTGAGCATCAGACTAAGAACTTTCCTGGGAGACTGGGCTCGCCTTCAAGCATCTTCGTCAATTCTTCTGATTGCTAAATATGGCCGAGCACTCCCATGTAGCTTGTTTTTGTAGTATAATTGTAATGCTTTATGTTATTTTTCTTGCTGTTCATTTACAGATGACCTGGTAATTAATGCATTTATATTTCTGAAGAAAACTGTTTGAGTGCAAATATATCTAAAATTGTATATTTATTTAAAGGGTTAAATTTTGAACAGAACACATTTCGTTCTAGCAAATATTCTTATTTTTGTTGTTTAATGATTGGGATTAATCTATTAACATACTAGTAATTGAGTATATTTGCATTTAAGGGGTATTTTGGAATATGGTGTGATTTATAGGAGAGTTTTGTCAAAGTATTTTTGTACAGTATAATCATTTTAACCTGTAATCACTTTATTATTACTACGCTTGTAAACTTAACACAATTTTAAAAACAAAGAATCTGATTTTAAACCAATACCTAGACTTGAGTCGTTCTTTTTGTAAATACTTTTTGCAAGAAGCACTCTCGTCCCGTCTATCTAAACCATCGGAAGCAGGTGAGATAAAACTTACAATTTTGCACGTTACATTTCACACCCTTTACACATTTAAACAAATTTTCTTTATATTGTTTTATGTTTCGGATTACAGTTACATTAAAATGATCCGTTTTGAATTGGCATAGGCACAGATAAAATCCTTCATTTCACTCTGACACTGACCCAGAGATTTCATAGTGGTAGCACGTCTGGGTCAGTGAGAATTATTATCCTAGCATTATGTAAACAAGACACGCTTGCTGTGATATCACAGCTAGCACACTAGTTGTGTAGAACGTGAGCACAACCTAGATGTCAGTGGAGCACACATGTATTGGTTAGCATTCGGTTGCGTAGTGCTTTGTTGAAGTGATTATTTATATGCCTTACCTAAGATTGTTTTTGCGAAGTTAAAGAAATGCATTATTATTGTTGAATTGTATGCATTGTGTATATTCTATTACTTTTATATTTCTTTTATTAAGTTAAACTGGCATTTATTTTATTTTTTTAATATTTTATTTTAATGTTTTAATTTGACATGCTTATTTTATTTGAGTATTTCATTTTGCTATAATTGTAGATTAATTGATCATTTCTTTCGTTTGATATTTCAGTATTTTAATTTGGTATTACTCTAATTTAGTCATTTGATTGATTTGATCTTTGATTTAAATTGATAGTCTTATTCTAATGATATCACTTCTTTATTTTGATATTCTTGTTTACTGAGTTGCGCTGTTCCTGTTGCTCCAGGTGCAAGTGTTAGTGTTGTTGTCAGTAGTGTGCATTTAATATATCTTTGTCACCAGTGATATATCCATCCTAGCTCATAGTATTTGTTTATAATATTGTATTTTGACCATCCAAAATTAGTGAATGTCGTTCTGAGGGTAGACCAAACTCTTTTTAAACGACTGGGCAGGCATATTTTATTTTTATTTCTCTTTTTAGTTGTACATAGTGTTTTACAAGTTAGGGGTCTACACTTGATCGGTCAAACAAGTGATTCTGGAAACCTAAACACGTGACAGGAGGAAGCAGCCTTTTCGCTGCTGGAGTGTGCCACCCTGCTGTCAGCACGTCCGCTGACTGCACTGCCAGTAGCAGCCTGGCTACTGGCAACATTACTGCCCATGAACCCCTTAAAGTCCCTGTTCTTAGCCCGGGACATTAAACAAGACTTCTGGGATTTTAAGGGGGGAGGTTGCCGTTGAGGCCATGTGTGCTGGGGGAGGTATGTGGCAGTGTGCATTTTGTGTTATATGTTGCATGTGGTGTGTTAATGTTGGTGTATAGCTATTGGTGCATGGGATATAAATGGATCTATGTAGCACGAGTGATTTAAAATATATAGTTGTATTTTGGAAAACCGATATTACCAAATTCATAGTATCCAATGTTTACACTGGTGCCCCAACGTGTTAAATTCAATTGGACTAGGGTATTCACTTAATTAATCATTGACTTCCGGCCAACACAGTATGTATCATAGGCCTGTGTTACATGTTATTACTCAGCACGGGGTTGTACAAATTCAGTGAGTGGAGAACGGGTGTAGAGAAGGAGAGTAAAACAAAGTAAAATAAAGTAAATAAAAACTGTTCTGACTCACCCTGTGTGTCTGTTCGTCCGCTGTTTAGTGTTTATCCATTTTGTTGGTTTATTTATTTTAGCCTCAAGTGCCATGTGCTGTTTTTGTGGAATCTGTTCAGTCTTTTAGCCTCAAGTGCCATGTGCTGTTTTTGTGTATCTGTTGGTAGAACTCTCAGTCTTGAACAAAGAAGACTACGTGGCGACCTAATTCAAGCATTCATAATTCTAAAAGGTATTGACAGTGTCGACCCAAGGGACTTTTTCAGCCTAAAAAAAGAAACAAGGACCAGGGGTCACAAATGGAGATTAGACAAAGGGGCATTCAGAACAGAAAATAGGAGGCACTTTTTTACACAGATGGTACTATACTTTACACTAATGTAGTACTAGAGGCGCAATTGTTTTGCGCCTCTAGTACTACATTTTTGAAGAACAACCATCCTTCTTCTGTGGGTGTTTTCTCTATTTTACTCCAATCTACTTCTGTTAGTCTCTGTTTCATACCTTCATAGTTTGCTTTTCTAAAATTGTAAACCTTAGCTTTAGTCATTACTTTTGGGGTTTTAAAAAACACTTCAAATGAGACCATGTTGTGGTCTTAGTTTGCCACTGGTTCTCTAACCTCTGTTTTAGTTATTCTATCTTCGTTATTTGAAAAGACTAAATCAAGGCATGCCTCCCCTCTAGTGGGTGCCTTCACAAATTGTGTTAGGAAGCAGTCATTTGTCATTTCCACCATTTCTATTTCATCCTTCGCGCTACCCACCGGGTTTTCCCATTTTATATGGGGGAAGTTGAAATCCCCCATTAGTATGGCTTCTCCTTTGCTACACACATTTCTAATGTCATTGTATAACAGATTATTGTGCTCACCGTCTGAATCTGGCGGTCTATAGCATGCTCCTATTATTATGCCTTTTGAATTTTTGTCTGTTATTCTGACCCATATTGATTCGGTTTTATTTTCTTTGTCCAGGTTTAACACCTGGGCTTCAAGACTGTTTCTTATGTATAGCGCTACCCCTCCTCCTCTTCTGTCCTGCCTGTCTTTCCTATACAGTGTATACCCACAAATATTATATTCGTCCCCATCACTCTCAGATAACCACGTTTCTGTAACACCTATCACATCATAGTTACCTGTTAGTGCAGTAGCTTCAATTTCTAGAATTTTGTTTCTGATACTTCTAGCATTTAGAAAAAGAAAAAAAAAAAAAAGAAGAAAAAAGAAGAAAAAAAAAAAAAGAAGAAAAAAGAAGAAAAAAAAAAAAAAGATAAATACATTTAATGGTTGTCTTACCTGAGTTGTTGTTCTTGTTTTGATGCGGTCTCCCTTCTGTTTTTTTGTTGATTTCTCCCCCCTTCCTTTCTAGTTTAAATATACACACACACACTCGCACCGTCTTACTTCAATTTGGTGCCACCCCCTAATTAGACGTCCTTGTATTCACGCTGCAGTCATATATCAGCTTTATAATGGAGGCCATCCTCGAATAAACGCAGCTATTTATGAAGAAACATTAAGGTATTTTTTTCTCTCCCTACTAAAAAAAACACACACACACAGTAAACAAATAAATCGTGCCAAGAATGACTATTACATACGGGGGTTTCTCTGCCCTCGCAGCTTAATCGTTCATTTAATGTTTCATGACATGTGTGGTATCATTCGTTGTAAAATAAAATATGTAACGCCCCCAAAGAGACGGGAGCCTCAATCTAGCAGCCGCGTGTAAATTACAAACTAATGTACACAACACATAGTAAGCACATTTTATTTTATGCCAGTACAGTTCTGAAAGAAAATGCAAGATAAACTACGTACAGAACAGCAGACCTTCTGAAGTTTTGTTGTTTTGTTTTCAGTTGCTCAAAGTCAAACAGCCGCGTGTGTTTTTCTGATAACATACAAGCTGAAACTCGGAGCAGCTGATCAAATTCAGCGCCGTTCTGAGACACAGAGAAGGGGAGGAGCCAACAGCACAACAGAACAACCGTGTTTTGATCTGTAAAAAACAAGCTTGAAACTCGCGTCAGCTGATTCAAATCAGCGCCCGTTCTCAGGTAGCAGCGATTCAACAGCACTAGGAGACAACATGCAGTTTAAACGAGGCAGTCTTCACAGCGACGGCAAACCGGGCAAGTGACAGCGTTGGAAACAAAGCAGCAGAGCGTTTAGACGCAGGTTGAAAGCAGGTTGATGGCTGCAGAAAGAAATTAAATTCAAAAAAAATAAACTTAAAAAAAAAATAATCAACATGGTCTTCAAGCCAGTAATCTGTGACACCTGCTTGATGTGGGAAATCCGAGAAAACCCAGCAGAGCTAAACCAAGTGTGTGTAAAGTGCCGCGCGATCCAGGATTTGCATAAACTAGTAACTATGCTAGAAATGAAGCTGGAAGAAATGAGACAGCAGCAGGATCTTGAGGAGCTGGCACACCCACAATTCATGGAAGTCTGCACCACCCCTAACAGAATGAAAGCCACCAGGGAGATAGAAGGTCAGAACGGCTGGGTTCAGGTAGGCAGAAGCAGGGAAAAAAAGAAACTTTGTCAAACACAACCACCAGAAATCAAAACAACCAACAAATTTGAGTCACTTCAGAATTTTGATGAGCAAAACCAACAACAAGAGAACGAAAGGAACAACATCCAGGACCTTATTAACAGTGGTGACCAGACAGCATAAAGAAGGGAGGTCATGATTGTAGGGGACTCCATATTGAGTAAGACAGCTAGTTCAATTCACAGTTTGGACCTCCTCACTACAACAGTGTGCTGCCTTCCAGGACCCTCTGTCAAGCACATCACTGAGAACGTGGATAGGCTCCTAGAACGGACAGGAGACGACCTGGTAGTAGTCGTCCACATCGTACAAACAACATTGGAAGAGACAGACCAAAATCCCTGCAAAACAAATTCAGAGAGCTAGGAAGGAAATTAAAAGACAAGACCAAAACTGTGGTATTTTCTGGGATACTACCGGCACCTTGCAAAGGACCATATGGTCAGCTGGAAATAATTAATCTAAACTCATGGCTGAAGATGTGATGCACACGAGAAGGCTTCACCTATCTTGATCATTGGACCACATTCTACAATGAGGACTATCTGTATAGACGGGACGGACTGCACTTAAATAACAAGGGAACCAGTCTACTCGGAGAAAAGATCCTCGAGCAGGTTCAGAAGCATTTAAACTAGAAAGGAAGGGGGGAGAAATCAACAAAAAAACAGAAGGGAGACCACATCAAAGCAAGGACAACAACTCAGGTAAGACAACGATTAAATGTATTTATCTAAATGCTAGAAGTATCAGAAACAAAATTTTAGAACTTGAAGCTAATGCACTAACAAGTAACTATGATGTGATAGGTGTTACAAAAACTGGGTTGTCTGAGAGTGATGGGGACAAATATAATATTTGTGGGTATACACTGTATAGGAAAGACAGGCAGGACAGAAGAGGAGGAGGGGTAGCGCTATACATAAGAAACAGTCTTGAAGCCCAGGTGTTAAACCTGGACAAAGAAAACAAAACCGAATCAATATGGGTCAGAATAACAGACAAAAATTCAAAGGGCATAATAATAGGAGCATGCTATAGACCGCCAGATTCAGACGGTGAGCACAATAATCTGTTATACAATGACATTAGAAATGCGTGTAGCAAAGGAGAAGCCATACTAATGGGGGATTTCAACTTCCCCCAAATAAAATGGGAAAACCCGGTGGGTAGCGCGAAGGATGAAATAGAAATGGTGGAAATGACAAATGACTGCTTCCTAAAACAATTTGTCAAGGCACCGACTAGAGGGGAGGCATGCCTTGATTTAGTCTTTTCAAATAACGAAGATAGAATAACTAAAACAGAGGTTAGAGAACCAGTGGCAAACTCAGACCACAACATGGTCTCATTTGAAGTGTTTTTTAAATCCCCAAAAGTAATGACTAAAGCTAAGTTTTACAATTTTAAAAAGACAAACTATGAAGGAATGAAACAGAGACTAACAAAAGTAGATTGGAGTAAAATAGAGAACACACCCACAGAAGAAGGATGGTTGTTCTTCAAAAATGTAGTACTAGAGGCGCAAAACAATTATATCCCTAAAGTAGACAAATCTAAATGTAAAACTAAATTGCCAAAATGGTTTAATAGATCAATTAAAAAAAAATATTCAGCGAAAAAAGGCACTTTACAGAGCATTAAAAAAGGACCAAAAAGAAAGTACGCAGAAAGAGTACACAGAACTGCAAATGCAAGTCAAAAAGGAAGTTAGAAAGGCCAAGAGAGAAATAGAAATGAACATTGCTAAGGGAGCTAAAACCAATTCCAAAATGTTTTTCCAATATTACAACAGCAAGCGAACATTCAAAGAGGACATTAAATGTTTAAGAGATACAAATGGCAAAATCGTAGATGAAGAAAAAAAAATAGCAAATATGTTAAATGATTACTTTTCACAAGTTTTTACAAAGGAAGATACTGACAACATGCCCCACATGTCATCCAGTTCCTATCCAGTTTTAAATAACTTTAGCATAACTGAGGCAGAAGTGTTAAAGGGACTAGGAGCTCTTAAAATAAACAAATCCCCTGGGCCGGATGAGATCCTCCCAGTAGTACTCAAAGAAATGATAGAAGTTATTTACAAACCGCTAACCAAGATCATGCAGCAGTCTCTTGACACAGGGGTGGTACCGACAGACTGGAAAATTGCAAACGTAATACCGATCCACAAAAAGGGAAACAAAATTGAACCAGGTAACTACAGACCAGTACGCCTGACTTCTATTATATGCAAACTTATGGAAACTATAATAAGATCCAAAATGGAAAATTACCTATATGGTACCAGGGTACTGGGAGACAGTCAACATGGTTTTAGGAAAGGGAGATCGTGTCTAACTAACTTGCTTGATTTTTTTGAGGATGCAACATCGATAATGGATAATTACAAAGCATATGACATGGTTTATTTAGATTTCCAGAAAGCTTTTGACAAAGTCCCACACAAAAGCTTAATTCTCAAACTGAATGCAGTTGGGATTCAAGGAAATGCATGTACATGGATTAGGGAGTGGTTAACATGTTGAAAACAGAAAGTACTGCTTAGAGAAAAAACCTCAGAATGGAGTGTGGTAACCAGCGGTGTACCACAGGGATCAGTATTAGGTCCTCTGCTATTCCTAATCTACATTAATGATTTAGATTCTGGTATAGTAAGCAAACTTGTTAAATTTGCAGACGACACAAAAGTAGGAGGAGTGGCAAACACTTTTGCAGCAGCAAAGGTCATTCAAAATGATCTAGACAAGATTCAGAACTGGGCAGACACATGGCAAATGACATTTAATAGAGAAAAGTGTAAGGTACTGCACGCAGGAAATAAAAATGTACATTATAAATATCATATGGGAGATATTGAAATTGGAGAAGGAATCTATGAAAAAGACCTAGGAGTTTTTGTTGACTCAGAAATGTCTTCATCTAGACAATGTGGGGAAGCTATAAAAAAGGCTAACAAGATGCTCGGATACGCAGTGAAAAGTGTTGAATTTAAATCAAGGGAAGTAATGTTAAAACTGTACAATGCACTAGTAAGACATCATCTTGAATATTGTGTGCAGTTCTGGTCACCTCGCTATAAAAAAGATATTGCTGCTCTAGAAAGAGTGCAAAGATGAGCGACCAGAATTATTCCAGGCTTAAAAGGCATGTCATATGCAGACAGGCTAAA
Organism: Polyodon spathula; assembly: GCF_017654505.1. Classification (NCBI taxonomy): domain Eukaryota; kingdom Metazoa; phylum Chordata; class Actinopteri; order Acipenseriformes; family Polyodontidae; genus Polyodon; species Polyodon spathula. The sequence continues at coordinate 26,103,579 of NC_054543.1, forward strand.
ATAATTGAATCTGTTCAGTCTTGAACAAAGAAGACTACGCGGTGACCTAATTCAAGCATTCAAAATTCTAAAAAAGTATTGACAGTGTCGACCCAAGGGACTTTTTCAGCCTGAAAAAAGAAACAAGGACCAGGGGTCACAAATGGAGATTAGACAAAGGGGCATTCAGAAAAGAAAATCGGAGGCACTTTTTTACACAGAGAATTGTGAGGGTCTGGAATCAACTCCCCAGTAATGTTCTTGAAGGTGACACCCTGGGATCCTTCAAGAAGCTGCTTGATGAGATTTTGGGATCAATAAGCTTCTAACAACCAAACGAGCAAGATGGGCCGAATGGCCTCCTCATTTGTAAACTTTCTTATGTTCTTATGTTCTTAAGGACATTTACTTTTTTATTCTTTAGCTACACCACTGTAGCTTTGCTGTGTGCTTTGAGTCATTGTCATGCTGAAAGATGAACTTCCGTAGTTTTATCGTCCCAGTTTCAGCTTTCTTGTAGAGGGCAGCAGGCTTTCCTCAAGGACTTCTCTGTACTTTGCTGCATTCATTTTCCCTTCTATCCTGACAAGTGTCCCTGTCCCTGCCAATGAGAAATATCCTCACAACATGATGCTGCCACCACTATGCTTCACAGTAGGGATGGTGTTCTTTGGGTGATGTGCTGTATTGGGTTTGCGCCAAACTTAACGCTTTGCATTTAGGACAAAGTTTCCATTTTAGTTTCGTCAGACCACAAAACTTTTTGCTACATGACTATAGAATCTCCCAAGTGTTTTTTTTGCATACTTCAAATGGGATTCAAGGTGGGCTTTCTTGAGTAATGGCTTCCTTCTTGCCACTGTAACATATAGGCCAGATTTGTGGAGTGCTTGGGATATTGTTGTCACATGCACACTTTGACCAGTCTTGGCCATAAAAGCCTGTAGCTCTTGCAAAGTTGCCACTGGCCTCTTGGATGCCTCTCTGATCAGTCTCCTCCTTGCTTGGTCATTCAGTTTGGAGGGACGGCCTGATCTAGGCAGGGTCTTGGTGGTGCCATACACATTCCACTTCTTAATAATCGTCTTCACTATGCTTTAAGGGATATTCAAGGCCTTTGATATTTTTTTTATACCCATCACCTGATCTATGTCTTTCAACAACTTTGTCCAGAGTTCTTTTGAAAGCGCCTTGGTGCTCATGGTTCAGTCTTTGCTTGGAAATGCACTACCCAGCTTAGAGAACCCACAGGAACTTCTGAATTTATCCTGAAATCATGTGAATCACTACTATTTAACACAGGTGAAGGCCACTTAACTTGGTGTGTGATTTTTAAGATTGGTTACACCTGAGAATTTAGGGGTTGGACAGTTATTCATCCAAGCTATTTCAGTTTTTATTTTTAATTAATTTTCTACAAATTTCTAGAATATTTTTTTCACTTGGAAGTTGTGGGGTAAGATGTGTAGCTAAGTTAAAAAAAAAAAAAAAAAAAACAATTTTAATGCATTTTAATTTAATTTCAGGCTATAAGGCAACAAGTGGTGAAGATTTTGAAAGAGGGTGTACTTTCTATAGGCACTGTATACTGCATATATACAGTGCCGTGAAAGTATTTGCCCCCTGTCTGATTTTCTGCATTTTTGCACATTTTTCACATTGAATTTGGTCAGAAGTTTTCATAGGTTGTAGTAGTTTATAGAGGGAGTCAGAAAAAATGACAGTAAAGTTTGGTTCTTCTTTCATTTGCTTGGTGTGCAAGGTAATCAAAAATGCAATCTTCAGGTGTGCAATTAGATGTAGTTTTACATTTAGATTTGTCTACTTTAGGGATATAATTGTTTTGCGCCTCTAGTACTACATTTTTGAAGAACAACCATCCTTCTTCTGTGGGTGTGTTCTCTATTTTACTCCAATCTACTTCTGTTAGTCTCTGTTTCATACCTTCATAGTTTGCTTTTCTAAAATTGTAAAACTTAGCTTTAGTCATTACTTTTGGGGATTTAAAAAACACTTCAAATGAGACCATGTTGTGGTCTGAGTTTGCCACTGGTTCTCTAACCTCTGTTTTAGTTATTCTATCTTCGTTATTTGAAAAGACTAAATCAAGGCATGCCTCCCCTCTAGTCGGTGCCTTGACAAATTGTTTTAGGAAGCAGTCATTTGTCATTTCCACCATTTCTATTTCATCCTTCGCGCTACCCACCGGGTTTTCCCATTTTATTTGGGGGAAGTTGAAATCCCCCATTAGTATGGCTTCTCCTTTGCTACACGCATTTCTAATGTCATTGTATAACAGATTATTGTGCTCACCGTCTGAATCTGGCGGTCTATAGCATGCTCCTATTATTATGCCCTTTGAATTTTTGTCTGTTATTCTGACCCATATTGATTCGGTTTTGTTTTCTTTGTCCAGGTTTAACACCTGGGCTTCAAGACTGTTTCTTATGTATAGCGCTACCCCTCCTCCTCTTCTGTCCTGCCTGTCTTTCCTATACAGTGTATACCCACAAATATTATATTCGTCCCCATCACTCTCAGACAACCAAGTTTCTGTAACACCTATCACATCATAGTTACTTGTTAGTGCAGTAGCTTCAAGTTCTAAAATTTTGTTTCTGATACTTCTAGCATTTAGATAAATACATTTAATGGTTGTCTTACCTGAGTTGTTGTCCTTGTTTTGATGCGGTCTCCCTTCTGTTTTTTTGTTGATTTCTCCCCCCTTCCTTTCTAGTTTAAATGCTTCTGAACCTGCTCGAGGATCTTTTCTCCGAGTAGACTGGTTCCCTTGTTATTTAAGTGCAGTCCGTCCCGTCTATACAGATAGTCCTCATTGTAGAATGTGGTCCAATGATCAAGATAGGTGAAGCCTTCCCGTGTGCACCACATCTTCAGCCATGCGTTTTGATTAATTATTTCCAGCTGACCATATGGTCCTTTGCAAGGTGCCGGTAGTATCCCAGAAAATACCACAGTTTTGGTCTTGTCTTTTAATTTCCTTCCTAGCTCTCTGAATTTGTTTTGCAGGGATTTTGGTCTGTCTCTTCCAATGTTGTTTGTACGATGTGGACGACTACTACCAGGTCGTCTCCTGTCCGTTCTAGGAGCCTATCCACGTTCTCAGTGATGTGCTTGACAGAGGGTCCTGGAAGGCAGCACACTGTTGTAGTGAGGAGGTCCAAACTGTGAATTGAACTAGCTGTCTTACTCAATATGGAGTCCCCTACAATCATGACCTCCCTTCTTTATGCTGTCTGGTCACCACTGTTAATAAGGTCCTGGATGTTGTTCCTTTCGTTCTCTTGTTGTTGGTTTTGCTCATCAAAATTCTGAAGTGACTCAAATTTGTTGGTTGTTTTGATTTCTGGTGGTTGTGTTTGACAAAGTTTCTTTTTTTCTCTGCTTCTGCCTACCTGAACCCAGCCGTTCTGACCTTCTATCTCCCTGGTGGCTTTCATTCTGTTAGGGGTGGTGCAGACTTCCATGAATTGTGGGTGTGCCAGCTCCTCAAGATCCTGCTGCTGTCTCATTTCTTCCAGCTTCATTTCTAGCATAGTTACTAGTTTATGCAAGCCATGCATGGCGCGGCACTTTACGCAGACTTGGTTTAGCTCTGCTGGGTTTTCTCGGATTTCCCATATCATGCAGGTGTCACAGATTACTGGCTTGAAGACCATGTTGATTATTTTTATTAATTATTTATTTATTTTTTTTGAAGTTTAGTTTCTTCTGCAGCCATCAACCTGCTTTCAACCTGCTTCTAAACTGCTCTACTCTTTTCCACGCTGTCACTTCCACTTGCTGTCGCTGGGAAGACTGCCTCGTTTAACTGCATTGTTCTGCTGTGCTGTTGGCTCCTCCGCTCGCCTGTGTCTCAGAACGGCGCTGAATTTGAATCAGCTGCTCCGAGTTTCAGCTTGTTTGTTATCAGAAAAACACACGCGGCTGTTTGACTTTGAGCAACTGAAAACAAAACAACAAAACCTTCAGAAGGTCTGCTGTTCTGTACGTAGTTTATCTTGCATTTTTTTTTTCAGAACTGTACTACAATAAAATAAAATGTGCTTACTATGTGTGTGTACATTACTTTGTAATTTACTTGCTAGATTGACGCTCCCGTCTCTTTGGGGGCATTACATGTACATAGTCAGTCTTGCACGATTATTTGTTTACTGTGTGTGTGTTTAGTAAGGTGGAGAAAAAAAAATACCTTAATGTTTCTTCATAAATAGCTGCGTTTATTCGAGGATGGCCTCCATTATAAAGCTGATATATGACTGCAGCGTGAATACAAGGACGTCTAATTAGGGGGTGGCACCAAATTGAAGTAAGACGGTGCGAGTGTGTGTGTGTATATTTAAACTAGAAAGGAAGGGGGGAGAAATCAACAAAAAAACAGAAGGGAGACCGCATCAAAACAAGAACAACAACTCAGGTAAGACAACCATTAAATGTATTTATCTAAATGCTAGAAGTATCAGAAATAAAATTCTAGAACCTGAAGCTACTGCACTAACAGGTAACTATGATGTGATAGGTGTTACAGAAACGTGGTTATCTGAGAGTGATGGGGACGAATATAATATTTGTGGGTATACACTGTATAGGAAAGACAGGCAGGACAGAAGAGGAGGAGCGGTAGTGCTATACATAAGAAACAGTCTTGAAGCCCAGGTGTTAAACCTGGACAAAGAAAATAAAACCGAATCAATATGGGTCAGAATAACAGACAAAAATTCAAAAGGCATAATAATAGGAGCATGCTATAGACCGCCAGATTCAGACGGTGAGCACAATAATCTGTTATACAATGACATTAGAAATGTGTGTAGCAAAGGAGAAGCCATACTAATGGGGGATTTCAACTTCCCCCAAATAAAATGGGAAAACCCGGTGGGTAGCGCGAAGGATGAAATAGAAATGGTGGAAATGACAAATGACTGCTTCCTAACACAATTTGTGAAGGCACCCACTAGAGGGGAGGCATGCCTTGATTTAGTCTTTTCAAATAACGAAGATAGAATAACTAAAACAGAGGTTAGAGAACCACTGGCAAACTAAGACCACAACATGGTCTCATTTGAAGTGTTTTTTAAAACCCCAAAAGTAATGACTAAAGCTAAGGTTTACAATTTTAGAAAAGCAAACTATGAAGGTATGAAACAGAGACTAACAGAAGTAGATTGGAGTAAAATAGAGAAAACACCCACAGAAGAAGGATGGTTGTTCTTCAAAAATGTAGTACTAGAGGCGCAAAACAATTACATCCCTAAAGTAGACAAATCTAAATGTAAAACTAAATTGCCAAAATGGTTTAATAGATCAATTAAAAAAAATATTCAGCGAAAAAAGGCACTTTACAGAGCATTGAAAAAGGACCAAAAAGAAAGTACGCAGAAAGAGTACACAGAACTGCAAACGCAAGTCAAAAAGGAAGTTAGAAAGGCCAAGAGAGAAATAGAAATGAACATTGCTAAGGGAGCTAAAACCAATTCCAAAATGTTTTTCCAATATTACAACAGCAAGCGAACATTCAAAGAGGAGATTAAATGTTTAAGAGATACAAATGGCAAAATCGTAGAGGAAGAAAAAAAAATAGCAAATATGTTAAATGATTACTTTTCACAAGTTTTTACAAAGGAAGATACTGACAACATGCCCCACATGTCATCCAGTTCCTATCCAGTTTTAAATAACTTTAGCATAACTGAGGCAGAAGTGTTAAAGGGACTAGGAGCTCTTAAAATAAACAAATCCCCTGGGCCGGATGAGATCCTCCCAGTAGTACTCAAAGAAATGAAAGAAGTAATTTACAAACCGCTAACCAAGATCATGCAGCAGTCTCTTGACACAGGGGTGGTACCGACAGACTGGAAAATTGCAAACGTAATACCGATCCACAAAAAGGGAAACAAAACTGAACCAGGTAACTACAGACCAGTAAGCCTGACTTCTATTATATGCAAACTTATGGAAACTATAATAAGATCCAAAATGGAAAATTACCTATATGGTAACAGGGTACTGGGAGACAGTCAACATGGTTTTAGGAAAGGGAGATCGTGCCTAACTAACTTGCTTGATTTTTTTGAGGATGCAACATCCATAATGGATAATTGCAAAGCATATGACATGGTTTATTTAGATTTCCAGAAAGCTTTTGACAAAGTCCCGCACAAAAGATTAATTCTCAAACTGAACGCAGTTGGGATTCAAGGAAACACATGTACATGGATTAGGGAGTGGTTAACATGTAGAAAACAGAAAGTACTGATTAGAGGAAAAACCTCAGAATGGAGTGTGGTAACCAGTGGTGTACCACAGGGATCAGTATTAGGTCCTCTGCTATTCCTAATCTACATTAATGATTTAGATTCTGGTATAGTAAGCAAACTTGTTAAATTTGCAGACAACACAAAAGTAGGAGGAGTGGCAAACACTGTTGCAGCAGCAAAGGTCATTCAAAATGATCTAGACAAGATTCAGAACTGGGCAGACACATGGCAAATGACATTTAATAGAGAAAAGTGTAAGGTACTGCACACAGGAAATAAAAATGTACATTATAAATATCATATGGGAGATACTGAAATTGGAGAAGGAATCTATGAAAAAGACCTAGGAGTTTTTGTTGACTCAGAAATGTCTTCATCTAGACAATGTGGGGAAGCTATAAAAAAGGCTAACAAGATGCTCGGATACATTGTGAAAAGTGTTGAATTTAAATCAAGGGAAGTAATGTTAAAACTGTACAATGCACTAGTAAATCCTCATCTTGAATATTGTGTGCAGTTCTGGTCACCTCGCTATAAAAAAGATATTGCTGCTCTAGAAAGAGTGCAAAGATGAGCGATTAGAATTATTCCCGGCTTAAAAGGCATGTCATATACAGACAGGCTAAAAGAATTGAATCTGTTCAGTCTTGAACAAAGACTACGTGGCGACCTAATTCAAGCATTCAAAATTCTAAAAGGTATTGACAGTGTCGACCCAAGGGACTTTTTCAGCCTGAAAAAAGAAACAAGGACCAGGGGTCACAAATGGAGATTAGACAAAGGGGCATTCAGAACAGAAAATAGGAGGCCCTTTTTTTACACAGAATTGTGAGGGTCTGGAATCAACTCCCCAGTAATGTTGTTGAAGCTGACACCCTGGGATCCTTCAAGAAGCTGCTTGATGAGATTTTTGGATCAATAAGCTACTAAACAACCAAACAAGCAAGATGGGCCGAATGGCCTCCTCTCGTTTGTAAACTTTCTTATGTTCTTATGTTCTTAACTAGAAATAAACATTAAGACGGCTTTCGTCGTCATTTCATGGGGCATGAGCTGGGAGTGTAAGAATAGGGCAGAAGCAGCAAAAAGGAGTAGTTAGTAGGACAGAGTGCCGGCTAGAAGGACCATTCTTAGGATAGAGGAATGGACGAGGCCCTACTCTAGTAGCAGACCAGCGGAGGTGGACATGGAAACTAGGTTAGAAAGTGATCACTGACTGAGGGTGACGATGCCGACACATCCCAGGGGCAGAGGACCCAGCAACTGAACCAGGATAGAAAGATGGTCACTGACTGAGGGCAATGATGTCGACAACCCTGGGGCAAAGGACCCAGCAACCAAAAACACATACGAGGGTTATGAGAGCCACAGCTCAGGAGGAAGTCTGTCCTGGTAGACCGGGACACGAGAGGAGATAGAGATACCCGGCATCCGAGACTTCTGTAAAGGTGTGCTTGTTAGATCCCCAATTGGCCGAGACTTCACGCTGCCTGGGACCTGAAATAATTAAAAGGCATAGAGGTTAGTATGGGACTCGAGCACAGAGTAGTATGTCCTGAAATAAGGCAGAATATAGAACAGAGCCTTGAGTGAGGCAAGATAAGCTCAGGAGCTGCAGAGGACAGTGTGGCCGGGGGTCCACTCTGACTCACATGGTGAGAACACCCCTGAAGGTAATGGAGGCAGATGCCTAGCTCTGAGGTCGTTGGAAGTGAGACTCTTACCCCCCAAAGGATGGACCCTCAGCTCCTCGCAAAATCTCCCAAAACTGTGAGATGAACAAAAGACAGCACATGCCAGCACATAACATAAACAAAAGACCAGAAGGACAAAACAGGACAAACAGGAGGATGGTTAGTAATTTAGTAGGATGTGACTGTGTATACCTGCTGCTCCATGGAGAGATAAAAAAAACCCTTGAGGCTGATTAGGGGAAAACCTCTGGTGGCCCCTGCAGACAAGAAGCCTCAACTCCAGGCATACTAGCAATTTTAAAATGAGCAACAACTATATCAGAGAAGGATGAATGAATGTAAGAATCTACTGCAGAGGAGGACCAGCTCCCAACATTCTTGATCAGGCTCTGATTTGATGTTGGCCCTCGCGGAGTATATGGAATGATGCCCCCCATCATTCCATATAGGTGCAGCCACCTCCACCTTCCTCCTCGACCACCCCCGCCTCCAGAGCGGGCCCCCGGAAGAAAGCAGAGGGTATGCAGCCAAATGATGAAGTAAGCATTGAAGGTGGCCAAGAGGCAGACGATCTCCATAGCTAGACCCTTGTAAGGGGAGCAGCCGCCTTTCCAAAGAGTGCAAATGGAAAATGTTCATCGATATAGACAGGCTGGAAGGTGAGGCCAGATTCTGGATGGGACCAGCTGATGGAACTTGGATATCAAAAGTAGAGGCAGGAGGAAAGCTGGAACTGAGGGCTGAGGTGGCAGCTGGACTGAACGAAAATATGAATTGGCTACCTGGGAAGCTCGGCGCCTTTACGCCCCATATTCTAGAAACAAGGGCAGAGAGATGAGATGTCACCATTATATGTGTTAGTTAATACAGGATCAATCAGCGGTTTGCTACTATCATGGAAATGGAAAAGGTGAACTCACATTCAGAGATTTGTGTTTCTCAACTCCAGTTATTCTCCTAATAGTGGAACTTTCCAGTCTCATACCACATCTTTCACCATGTGTTAATGCTGTAACATTTGAGATGATGAGCGGACATATGAACAGATTGCTGAGGAAGTTCCCTATATTTTGATGAGATGGGGATTAGCATTAGCCTTGATTGTGGGAATGCTGCCATGATCTGCGTATTGGAGGAAAGCTGGAGCATTGGAGGCTCTGGAGAAGTGCAGTTACAGATTTAAACAGTAAGCTAAGCAACTTTTGCATGCTACAGATCTGCTGTAGTGAGGAGCGATTTTAATAGTAGAGGGCGGGATCTGATGAACAGAGCAGAGGTCTAAGGAAGAAAACAATGGAGTGCTGTCGGTAGCGTGCAGAGGCCCAGCTGTAGAGAGCAGATATCTGCAATAGTGAACAGAGGACTACCATCGGTAGAGTGCGGTGGTCTGCTGCAGAGAGTAGGGATCTGCTGAATGTGGTGGATATTGGTCTTTGAGTGTTAAGGCAGATTTGTGAGAGTATTGTCTATTGGGGGTAGGAGGATATTGACTGAAACGTTGATAATTGTAGGACATGGCTCACATTGATGAAAGCTGCCTTGATGAAGCTGGTCAGAGCGGAGCGCGATGAGGAAACACGAATCTGAACAGGAATAAGTCACAGGAATGGATGCCTGATGCAGGGAAGTTGGATGTTACTGTGATTGTAGATTCTGAGCATCTTAAAAAGCAGATGAGTGCGTTGCTTAATGACCAGGTCCTGGAAGAGTGGAAATTGAAGAATGTCAGTTGATATACGTAGGCAAAAGGTTGAGGCAGGAGGGGAACTCCTGAGAATCCCTTGGAGTGACAACGAACTGCAAGAATGGATAGAGAAGCTGGAGTGTGCAAGCTTTGCAGTGAGAGCAAACCAGCTTGATGACTGTATAGAACTTGTGGTGTTATACTGCCATCTAGAGGTTATGATTGGAATTAAAACCATTGGCTTGAGTGAAGCAGGGTTGAATATATTTGGTTATTGTGATTACAATCCTTGTCTATGTAGAACAACAATTGCATATTCTTTTAGATTTGAATATATTCAATACATGTTTTAAAGACAGTTAGTCATGTATATGAATATGTTAACGCAGTATTTAGGTGTCACATTTCGCGAGCTGTACGAGTTGTCACAGGTTGTGAAAGTGCAGCAAAAGGAAGCCAGAAGATTGCAGTACTGAGTCACAGAGCTCGCAGTGCCTGAAGAAGCTGGCTGGTCACCATGGCAACTTATCACTCCCCACAGTCACTCAGTGAGGGGGTTGCCATGGTAACCATGGTCTGAGAGGTGCCGGTGGAAAAGTTGCAGTACAGCAGTGTCGTCGGAACATGTTGTGACCAGTCGAAAGCACGAGCCGCCTCAGGCTGAAATAGAGTATGATATGGGCTGGATAGGTCTTTTAAAACATTAAATGTAGCTGATGGAAATCCAGTGCAGGATCTTCTGAAGAAACGGTAAATTGTGCTGGTTCTGGGAGCGGGGGCTTGATTGCAAGCAAGGAATAAAGAAAGATTCAGCTGACAGAGCTTTGTGGTGGATTTAAATAGAAGAGCTATGGCAAGGCAGTCACTGACGATAAGAATGTCGATGTTGAAAGTTTTAGCGGAGGGCCAGTCTTTCTAATAAAGATGCGGACAAGGTGAGTAATGAAACTGAGGTTTGGACGGCGCTGTTGCTGTGTTGGAAGCTGGATAGAGCAGGAAAGACTAATGATGGAGCTCCTGCAGCTGAATAGAGAAGCTGAATGATGAGAAAGATCACTAGAGCAGGTAGGAAAATAATTGATAATATCTTGGAAGCGCTGCACAGAGAAGTGACCTACAGTGAAAGGCAATAAAGTTTAGATTAGCGGTGAAGCACGAAATGCCGGTGTCTGAGCATTTGCTATAAAAACGAAACACTAGACAGTGAAGGTGCAAGTGATCAGGATTTAAGTATACCGAACAAAAATGTCCCAATGTTTCATGAGCTGAAATAAAAGATCCCAGAAATTTTCCATATGCACAAAAAGCTTATTTCTCTCAAATTATGTGCACAAATTTGTTTACATCCCTGTTAGTGAGCATTTCACCTTTGCCAAGATAATCCATCCACCTGACAGGTGTGGCATATCAAGAAGCTGATTAAACAGCATGATCATTACACAGGTGCACCGTGTGCTGGCGACAATAAAAGGCCACTCTAAAATGTGCAGTTTTGTCACACAACACAATGACACAGATGTATCAAGTCTTGAGGGAGTGTGCAATTGGTATGCTGACTGCAGGAATGTCCAGCAGAGCTGTTGCCAGAGAACTGAATGTTCATTTCTCTACTACCATAAGCCGCCTCCAACATCGTTTTAGAGAATTTGGCAGTACATCCAACCGGCTTGACAACCGTAGAACACGTGTAACTACGCCATCCCAGGACCTCCACATCCGGCTTCACCTGCGGGATCGGCTGAAACCAGCCAATCGGACAGCTGATGAACTGTGGGTTTGCACAACCGAAGAGTTTCTCCTCAAATTGTCAGAAACCGTCTGAGGGAAGCTCATCTTCCTTTTGAGAATATGAATAAATGTAATAATAATTTGTATTACTACAGTATAAAGCTGTGTATATAGGAGGCAGTGTGGTCCAGTGGTTAAAGTCCAGGACTTGTAACCTGGAGATCCCACCTCTGCCACTGACAGATTCACTGTGTGATCCTGAGCAAGTTATTTAACCTCCTTTTGCTCCTTCATGCGGATGAGATGTTAAATCAATGGCCTATTGTAAGTGACTCTGCATATAATGCAAAGTTAACAGCCTACTTCTGTAAAGAGCTTTGTGATGGTGGTCCACTATGAAAGGTGCTATATAAGAAATAAAGATATTATAATATTATTATTATTATTATTTTAGTCTATGTGAATGGTACATAACGAGATCCAAACAGCTTAGTTTGACCGAAATATACAGCATGCTTTACATGGTATAAACAATGCCTTTGTTATTGAAATCAATGGGAATGGCAAAGGGCAAACACTATTTGTCTGATATCAACGGCTGACCGAAATAACCCTGTACGGTGCAAGATACTGTACTGGTACATTTATGATAGCAATTGAGAAACTGTAATTCAACTTTGTTCCAGTCCGAAGCATTTTAGTGGGTCAAGTAGGTTTCAGTTTGACTGTTTTGGTGCAAATTCTGATAAGGATCGAGTGGATATTTTAAATAAGTGTGCAAAAAAACTGAACCGTATTTCAATTCGGACCAAATATGGAGACAAACTTTGTGAAAGGGCTGTGAGAAATAATACAGGTTATAGGATCTGTAGTACAATACGGAGAGAAGAGATATCTAGTAAATGAAGCAGTAACTATTGTTTTCATGCTATACCCTTTGAATGGAGAAGATGAGAAAGCACACTACATGTGCTAACAGATACAACTGAAGAGAAACTGGAGAGTGAGAATGGTAATGGATATCAGTGGCAGGCTAATCCCTCAGTAAGTAAGAAAAGAAAATTCCTTCAAAAACAAAAAGAACAAGCAATGGTAATAGCTCCTTCACTGAGGAACAGATAAATGCTGTTTTGATTTTGCAGTTTCCTGTTTTTGGAAGACGAACCAAGAAAAATATTCAACTCTTGCTTAACTTGCAAAATATACATCTTTGTGTAACTGCATCAAGTACTGTTAGTCTGCTTGTGGAAAGCATCTTAATTTAAACTTTTTATATTAATTTTCAGACGATATATTAATTTCACCTTACTGTCTGATGACATGTCTTTTGCACACCATAATTATCCACATTTTCTCTTTCTACCCGTCACAAAGACGGCTGTAGTGGGTGACGTCAGACCAGAACCAGGAACCAACAAATAAACGAGAGGTGGAATTTGGTGAAGCTGAGTGATTGTTTTCGCTCAGCATTTAATAATGAAACAGACAGAAAATAAAAGGTTGAAAGACAAACGAAACACAGGACACGGCACTTGAGGCCAAAATAAACAGACAAACAAAATGGATTAACACTACACAGACAGACAAACCTGTGGACGAACAGACAAACACGGTGAGTTTAAATCACTTGTTTACTTTAGTTCTTACTTTCTCCTTCTCCACACACGTTCTCCTCTCACCGAACACACAACCCAGAGTGAGTGAAAACATGTTGCTTTTATGAGGCTGTACCGAGACTCCATTGCTAATTAATCATTCAATTGGAGTCGCGGTACAACCACACGTGAATTAATAAAGTGCAATTCCCCGTGCTCGCATATTTTTACATTTTACCTGCACATGAAGTGCTGTGCAATCCTTGTGCCTAAATACAAATATACGTTTTAAACCCACTCATGTTACACAGACCCATTTATATCCCGTGTACCAATGACTGTACACCAACATTAACACACTACACGTAACATACAACACAGAAATAAACAGGGGCGGGACAACATTGCCACACTACCTAAGCTGCCTCAGGAGAATTTTTGTCTTATAAGCAAGGAAACAATAAGCTGGCATTTGTTTTGGCTATTCGATTACAATTTTTATTGTATATTACATAACAAGATATGTATTATTATGAAACTAAGCAAATGATGTCCATGAAACAATATTAAAAACATGTTTGTATTTATTCTTATTATTTACATTTTTAAGTTAAAAAGATAAATAAAGTCACAATTATCCAAAAAGTAAGTCATATTTAATTAAAGTCCAACACGATTTCATATTTAAGTTATTTGAGGGTTTGGGTGAATTTCTGGGTGAAAAAAATCAACATTAATTTGACCACAGAGTGTGGAACCGAGGTCAAGGTGCATTAATTTTCTGCAAGGGGTTAGGGTCTAGTTTCGGGATTTTAAAATACTGATAAGTAAAGGAGTGTATCAGCAGGACCTCTCATTACAGTGAAAGCAGTGCACAGCGTATTAATGGCACCTTTTATTTATTTATTATTTTTTGTCTTTCACTGTGTTTTATTTTGCCTTTTCTGTGTCTCTCCATTCTGTCAGGAGATAACCCACACCCCCTATCACAGTGCCCAATTATTTTACATGCATTTTTTCCCCTATTATTATTTTTCTCACTGCAGCAAGTCTCCTAAACATCACAGGAAAACTAAAGGTCAGCCAATTGCCTCTCTATGCCTATAAGCTCTATAATGAATATCTGCAATCTACATACCCTTGGAGGATAAAGGCCAGTGAGGTGATTCACTTTTGCCTAACCCAAAGGAGTGCCATGTACAAGATGGTGTGAACGTTTGCTCTGCGAATGTATGAACCTGCATACCACGGGATCATGCCTGGGGTCATACCATGGTGAACCACTTGTGGACCAAAAACACAGTTTCTATATTGTCACCTTTTATAATACATGCTTTCTGTGAATTGCTATTTTATTCTCTCTCTCTCTCTCTCTCTCTCTCTCTCTCTCTCTCTCTCTCTATATATATATATATATATATATATATATACACATACACACACACACACACACACACATACATTTAATGTGTATGTGCCTGGGATGATTTATTTAAATATATTCCTGTGATAGACACTCCATTGCTTAGAGTGAGAAAGCCAACATTGATGAAGCAAAGAGACTGTTTGCCTTGCCAAAGCAGTAATGCCCTAATTTAAAGTGTAATCTCAGCCACAGCCAATATAAATGGTCAAATTATGTTAGACAAGGGTTTTCAGTAGCAGTATATGGACAATTAAATGGACCATGGGCACTGCAAAATCCACAGCTTACTGAAAATACATTTCATTGGAGAGTTAAGATGTTAAACAGCTCTGTATGTGTCAAGGTTTGAGCACTTGTTCCTTATTTTATCAGTCATGCTTAAGGGGGAAATGTAAAACGGAGTCCCATAAGCCGCATAGCTAGACAGAAAACCCTGTCAGTCAATTCTAATTGCAAAGCAGCTGTTCTTCTGGTGATATTGAGTCCTTCTGTTGCAAAGTTTCCTGCGTTCAGCTGAGCCACAGGCCACATCTCAAACAAGACCTGAGTGACAGCTGGCTGCCTCTCTGAAGTAATGCTATTGAAAATGTACCTGAGTCCTGCCACAGAATAGGTTTTGTTTGATCTGGGTTTTTATAAATTAAATTTAGTTCAAATAAAAACTTTGTTAAAAACCCAACTCTGAAGAAAACTTGAGCAGAATGTGGGCAGGCAAATATAGCCTGATTGCCAAATATAGCCTGTCCACATGTATAAAAGAGGAGATGAGAGCCAGCTCCTGTGTTCAAATCCAGGTTGAATAGGTTCTGGACAAGTGCAATGATCAGATTCCCTTTGGTTTAGAAGGAGCAAACTAAGAAATGTAGTTTGGCGAGACCAAATCTTACCCCAAAGTAAGTTTAAAGTGGCAGATTTTAGAGCGGGATCTTTTTCTGTATTGGAAGCAGTCCATCCTTACAGAAAAGGTCATCATTTGTGTTCGAGTTTATTTTAAAAAGTTTTATTTTTTCTTCTCCATGTCCTGTATGACACCATTGGTAGCTCAGTGGTGGTGCTTAGTACTGCACCTAAATGTTTCTTAATAATAAACCTAGACAATGGTGTTTGGAATACAAAGCCATCTCTCATTTTGTATCACATGAAACATAAAAATACATGTTTATGGAACGTTTCTTTAAAAAATAATTTAAATGCGTTTTTGGTAACAAAACAAACAAAAAAAAACTTGAAAAAGTTAAATTATAGAAAGAAAGGTTTATTTGCTGCCTTCTGTTTTTGACAAATAATTTCTCTAGGTATCTTTACAATGTTCTCTATAATAATAATATGCTCAAAGCCTTCACTTTTGTCTACAGGGCTATTTTTTAAAAGATGACAAACACCTGTTTATTTTCCAAAACTTTATCCAAACAATTAAACATGGCTGGTTCAGTGTATAGTATCATTTATAAACAAAAGCATTGTCAATGTAAAAAAACACCAACAAGTTAGAAAAACACAACAGCCGTTTAAAGTGGTGATATCAAACAAAAGCCCAAGTTAGGAAAAGCAATTGGAGCAACCTTGTCAAGCATCAAGCAAATAGGCACAACTGGAAAGGTGCTAGGGCCCAACATCCCTGCTGAATATCGCATTTTGCATCTAAACATATTTATATATTTATATATATATATATATATATATATATATATATATATATATATATATATATATATATATATATATATACACACACACACACACACACACATATATACACACACACATTATAAAATATGTTTAAAATATATTTATTATATCTATTATATATACTACACGGGATATATATATATCTCGATATAATACGCTTACATTTGTGCCATATAAACACGGAGCTGTGGCCAGTACCCGACGCCGTGTCCACGTGTGTTACGTATGTGCAGTCCCACCAGCAGTTCACTGTGTATGCATACACACTGCAGTAAACCCCTTTCTTGACGCGAGCTAAGGTTATGCACCATGCAGTGCTGTGAACACGGTTTATATTTTATGCACCATGCAGTGCTGTGAACACGGTTTATATTTTCTGCACTCGTAAGGATTATTCATACACTGGTACAGGGTGGTCTGGCAGCCCTGTCGACTCAGTCATATGTATGTGTGTTGATTTGAGCTCCCTATGAGATATACGGATGCAAATATGCCCTGTATAAAGCTAATTTGATATGAACCATATGCAAAGTTGGAAATGTATGCATTTTTTCAGTACCAAGCAATAATAATGAGAAAGTGTCAAGTTCAATTAGATAACTTCTCGGAGCACTTTGTCAGCGTTTTTCTTGTGGGGATTTTTTTTAATATATGTTTTTTTTACTTGGGTCAAGGTATCCGATTAATAAAGACAATTCAGAGGTAATCCTTTCTGAATGTACAATACATCTTCATTTGCAATCAGCAACACGATGGGGGAAAAACAGCTAGTTTATTTACTATATATATTACACATACCATTTTGTCTGGAGCGGGGGAGTGGAGTGGAATGAAAAAGAGTGGAGCAGAGCAGAGGATATTATGAGAGGTGAATGGAATTGTCACCGCTTCGCTCACTCTCTAAACACAACACAGACGCTCACCATTAAAACATATTGTCCTTAACACAGAATTTGCACATCACAGTAGAGTAGAAGTGAGTAAACTCTGTATCCCTTATATGACAAGCAGGTAAATTTGTTCTTAGCAATCACACTTATCCGGTCCAATTTACAAGTGGCTTTTTTTTTTTTTTTTTTTTTACATACAGTTACTCATTTATACAGTTATGTTTTTTTTATTGGACCAATCTAGGTAAAGCAGCAGTGTGTCCCCCACCTGGGATTGAATTTACAGCCTTCCAGTCAAGAGCATAGTGCTTTGACCACTACTCCACATATGCTGAAGAAGCACTAATGTCTCGTTAAATTATTATTTTTTTTTTTAAACATAAAACTTTTTGTATAGGTATACAAATGTCAATTGCTCTGGATAAAAGCATCAGCCAAATCAATTAATGACATATTTCTGGCTTGCTATTTATTAATTAATTAATTTCTACATTTATTTATTTAAAATATTTATTTCTAAATAAATGTATTCCTCTATGCATTTAAGTCCTTTATTTATTTCTACCTAATAAATTATTCCTTTATTTTTTTAATTAAACGAGGAACTATAATTTATCAGAGATTTAGACAAGGAATCTACATGCCATTTGTGTATAATCCATTCTATGGTATTTACCAAACAGGAAACTAGATATTTTCTAACTGGAAATAAAACATTGAGCAGAACCTTCAGGTTTTCAACAAAAACTGGTCAGGCATGGATGTAAGCTTAAAAAATTAAGCATTTCAACAAATGCGTAGTGGCACAGCGGGCTAAGACTGTGTGCTCTGCAAGGACGTCATGTTGCAAGCTACGGTATTTTTTTTTTTTTTTTTACGATGTGCTGTTTTAAAACAAATAAATAGTTTAATATAAATGCTGTGTATATCAAACTGCTTGCGATCCCTGGTTTATTTTGACATTGACCAACATGTGGAATCCAGTTATTTAGCTTTTCTGTTTGAATAGTCGCTACACACTCGTAAACTTAAAGTAAAGTAAACGGAAGAGGAAGAAGAAAAAGAAAAACAGCTTTACCTTAGTTTGACGACTTATATCTCATTGTGTATAAGAGGTATTTACATGTTTTTTTTTTTCACATTTGATGTAAGAAAGTTTCAGACTTTTGGTACTGGTAAAGATGGTAATTCTATGTGATTTAGTTTTGCCGCTGCAACATGGTGAAAAAAGCAAAACGCTAGTTTACCTACCGTAAATCTAGTTCCCTGAAAGAGAAGATGGCCACCAAACATAGTTTATGGGATATGCGCCTGCCTATTGGTAGCTATCAAAGCTGCCGATAGGCCCCCCCTTCCCTCGATGACCTCCTCGGTCCTACCTACAGAGGGAATAAAACCATGATGCAGGGAAGGATCAACCTCTTTTCGCGACGAAATCGTGATGACTACAGACGTGACCTCACAGTTGGTGGCCATCTTCTCTTTCAGGGAACCAGGTTTAATGGAGGTAAAGTAACGTTCCCTTTCTATTCAAAAACTGCCACCAAACATCATTTATGGGAAAATGAATACCAGAGCTGTCGTAAGGGAGGGAAGAACGGCAGCACATGAGGGCGCCCCATCCCTGCCTGACCAAATGTCAGGAATGTAAGCGACCCTTGTGCCCACTGAAGGCAATGAGGAATCTATCACATTAAGGCGATAGAACCTGGAAAAAGTATGTGGTGTAGCCCAGCTAGCCGCATTACAAATCTCAGCCATGGAGGCACCTCTAAAGAGGGCCCATGACGTAGCCACACCTTTCGTGGAATGTGCGGCTACCCGCCCAGAAGGGTGCAAGTCAGCACCATCAGTTGAGACTGTGTTTACAATCCAATGTGGCAGTTGCTGCTGCTTCGAAAGGGACTGTCCCAGGGTCCATGTCCCGTGGCAGAGAAAGAGCTGGTCAGACTGACGCAATGCTCTCGTCCTAGCCACGTAGCATCTCAATGCCCTAACCTGGCAGAAGAAATTCAACTTCCTATCCTCCTCCAAAGTAAATGGTGGTGGTTGAAAGGACTCCAGTTCCACAGACTGATTAATGTGGAAGGCTGTGACCATCTTGGGGAGGATAGCAGGCTTTGCATGCAGTGACACTACTACCAACATCACAAATACACATGCATGAGCTATGCACAGACCGCGCCTGCAGCTCAGTAACCTGCTTCGAGGAGGTGATAGCCAAGAGGAAGGCTGTCTTCATAGACAGATACTTCAACTCAATGGAGTATACATGCTCAAAAACGTGGCCTGTGGGAGAGCCTCCAGTACAACCTCAAGGCTCGATTCGGGGAAAGTAGCCCTCCTAGGAAGGTGCAACCTCCAAGCGCCTCGTAGAAACCGGGTAGCCAGAAAATGCGTGCCCGGGGACACAGAGTCAACGGGGGCATGGCAAGCAGAAATAGCCACTATGTATACCTTCAGTGTGAAAGGTGATCTACCAGCCTCAATCAGATCTTGCAGAGATTGGGTCATGACCATTAGTCCGGCATCAATTCTGGAAATATTTCCAATTATAGGTGTACAAAGACCTAGTGGAATGCGCCCTAGCTTTCTGCAAAGTACCCACAACTGCGTCCGACAGCCCTAAGGCTGACCAGCAGTCCCTCTCAGGAGCCAGATCCACAGCTGAAGCCTGCCCGATTCCGGGTGCCAAAGCTTGTCTCTCGTCTGACTGAGGAGATCCAAGCAGCGGGATCTCCCAGGGTGGGCCGTTCAATAGCTGGCAGAGGGTCGAGAACCAGATTCTCCTGGGTCACCTGGGGGCCACTAGGAGAACTGATGCCTTCTCACGATCGCATTATTTTTATTTTTAAACTGCAAAGCAGTGAAATAAAACCACACATACACTCACACAACAGCAAGCTGTGAGGGTAATACAACAGACACCATGGCAACGCGGGTGAACTGAAATTTTTAAGTGCACCGAGAGCGGGCTGAGGCATTCCAGCAGAGTCAACTCCACGGCGGGGCACGGCAGAGCTGGGGTCCGGTGGAGGAACATGCATCTCTTTCTTTTTAAACTGCAAAAGCAGTGAAACACAAAACATTGAGCGCTGTAAGGTTTTAAGCAGACTGCAATTGCAAAGCAATGTAAGCTATTACACAGAAAAAGAGTAAACACAGCGTAGTAGCCTGGACTACGTGCAGTCACACAACCAGGGCAGCGTGTAGCCTACAGCAGAGTGGAGCACCGTCTACAGGCAGAGGGCAACGAGGTACCGAGCTGTTGCACTAGGTCTGAGGCAGTGGCCAAGCACCATGTGCACTGTGCAACCCCAGCGCCGTGTGCAGATATCCTGCAGCACTGTGCATTCCCACACTACAGTACCGAATACCGTGCGCACCACGCCATGCAGTACCAGGTAGAATGCGCACCGCGTGCACTGAGGACAGTGCGCACCTAGTGCACTAAGCACAGAGCAAGGGGTACCGTGTGCCATGCAGCACCGGGTACAATGCAAACCGAGTGCAATAAGCACGGGGCAATGGGTACCGTGAGCACCCCGTGCATTGAGTACTGTGCAGTGTCAGTGCACTGCCTGTATCGGTACTGTGTGTCAATGAGCACTGTGCGCACCGTGGTACCGAAGTAGCACGGGCCGAGCGCACAACGCGGTATTTAAAAAACACCAGGGGCAGCTATGCAATGGTGCCTACCCTAACTGCGTGGTCACACACCTGGGCAGCGCGTAGCCTACAACGGGGGACACATGGGCCAAAGCCGCAGCTGTCTGTTTGATCGTAAGGCTCAACACACGTGTTGGTGGGCCAACACAGCCGACAAGAGACTTGTCACCTCAGCAACTTGGCAGCCCCAGTGTGGAATACACGGCTGGTTCGGGCTGTAAGCAGCTGTGCTGCAGTTAGTCCTCTGCACAAATACGAGGATGCACAGCACAATCAAAACAACAAGGCCCCGGCACCTGGTGGGCTAACTCAACAATGGGGACAAGGCAAGCCTAGCCCGGGGGTGGAGTAACAGTGCTCTCCCAAGTAAAAAAGGGTTAAAGACACACACTCGCTCCTTTAAAATCAATACCTCACAGGTAGTCGACTCACAGACAACAGACAGTAAAGACAAAGCAGCCTGCAACACAAGCAAGCAGGTGCTGAAGGCAGTATAAGAAAGATAAAAAAAAGGGCTATGATTTAGGAGCTACTGATTCCTAAAAGCAGCAAGCCAGCTTTCAGCACGAATGCAGGGGAACTAACAGCAAGCTCAATGCAACGCTTTGAGTAATAAAAAAGGGCTCAATGCAATACAGATGGTCTTACCGTACCAACTTAGGCAAAAAGAGGTCGATCCTTCCCTACATGACTGTTTTATTCCCTCAGTAGGCGGGACCGAGGAGGTCATCGAGGGAAGGAGGGCCTATCGGCAGCTTTGATAGTAAGAGCCCAGTGACACCTACCAATAGCCAGGCATATATCCCATAAACAATGTTTGATGGTCATCTTCAAATTGAAGATGAACTCTTGGAGCTGTAGAGACTCTGTAGTTTCAAACAAGTTTTTTTTGTACAAAGAACTACCGTTCCTCTCAATACTGTTACTCGCCAATGGCACCATCTAACACGGAAACAGAATAACTGCTTTGTACTTTCCATACAATAATGTACAGATCTGCATTGAGCAGCGCTACTTTAGAGCATGTGGTGCTGCAAGAATAATGCAGAATATGTGTTCCAATACTGAAAAGCAAATCAAAACATATAGAACATCTTTCAGAAATCTGAAATATAATTCTGTGTTAAAGGATCTACCGTTAATTAAACGTCAAGACAGTATTCTGTCTTGTTTTAAGAAGCATTTACATCAAGGCTACAATTTACTGTGCCTAAACATTAATATACAGTAACCTATTCCAAATTTTAAAAGATGCAGTAAAGTAAATCTATAATCAGTACTAAACAAATTAAATAAACAATTTTTGATGCATAGATGGCTCAAAACTAAGTTGTAACTAGCCTATATTATACAAGTATGGACTGGAATAGAGGCATATAGTGGAAGGCTGTTGACTCTAAAACTATTTGTCTAGGTAAGATGTAGGGCCTTATTCACTAAGTCTTCTTAGAAGTAGCAATAAGTTAACAAAATCCCTTAACTCATACCTAATTTCTAAAAATAAAGACCATTTGCGTCATTGGTCTGAAGCTTGTGCTGTTTAACAGTAGACGATAGTTTATTTCCTACATCTGTTTTTACAAGGTTAATCCGAGAGAAAAAAAAAAAAAACTTGTTATAATTCTGCTTTACTGTGTGGCAAAGTCTACATATTAATGGCAAACTTGGCAAGTGTAGCAAAATGTGTAGACAAGAGCTCAATCTAAGCTTAGAGCTCCCATCTAAGATCTGTGAAGTCACTTGGTACTGCATAAATTAAATTATGCTATATAGCATAATAGCAAGAACAATGTGTGAAAACCTGGACAATGTCTCCTGAATTTGCTATGCTTTGGCTACTTATTTGGTTGAACATGTAATAATTTCAGCACTGTATCGTTAATTGGCATTCTTCTTTTGACACTTTTCACTGCCACCATATAGGTGTAGGTACTGTATGTGTCATTCTAACTGATTGGGAAAGCTGCAAAGCAATACAAAATATACCATCCTTTATCTCAATCCAAAATCACAGAATTGTTTTGTTATTTTCGACACATGGGTGTCAAAGACAAATCCAACCAGAGAATTGGTACCTACCACGTTCTCCTTAAATCCTTGAAATGGTGGAAAAAAACTGAGTGAAAAGCCTGTTTTGAATGATGCAGAAAATATTCTCATCTTCATTTTAGAGAAAATATTTGCCGCCAGCTAGCTAGCTTTAATCAGAAAACACAGGACATTGGGAAAACACTGCAGCTCAAAGTTAAACAGCCACGTGTGTTTTTCTGATAACAAACAAGCTGAAACTCTGAGCAGATTATTCAAATTCAGTGCCATTCTGAGACATGGGGAGGGGAGGAGCCAACAGCACAGCGGAACAACGCAGCTATAAACAAGGCAAGTACAGGCGTGGAAAAGTGCAGAGCAGTTTAGAAGTAGTAAGGAGAAATTACATCTAATTGCTTTAATCAGAAAACAGTTTTGAAGCAGTTTGAAAGCAGGTCGACTGCTGCAGAAGAAACTAAACTTCAAAGAAGAAAAAAAAATTAACACTGGCTTCAAGCCGGTAATCTGTGACACCTGCATTGTGGGAAATCCGAGAAATCCCAGCAGAGCTTAACCAAGTATTCGTAAATTGCAGCATGAGCCAGGACTTGCATAAACTAGTAAGTATGCTAGAAATGAAGCTGGAAGAAATGAGACAGCAACAGGATCTTGAGGAGCTGGCACACCAACAATTCATGGAAGTCTGTACCACCCCTAACAGACTGAAAGCCAGGGAGAGAGAAGGTCAGAACTGCTGGGTTCATGCAAGCAGAAGCAGGGAAAAAAAGAAACTTTGTCAAACACAACTACCAGAAATCAAAACAACCAACAAATTTGAGCCACTTCAAAATTGATGAGCAAAAACAACATCGAGAACAAAAGGAACAACATCCAGGATGCTATTAACAGTGGTGACCAGACAGCAAAAAGAAGGGAGGTCATGATTGTTGGGGACTCCATATTGAGAAACATAGCAAGTTCAATTCGCAGTTTGGACCCCCTTACTACAACAGTGTGCTGCCTTCCAGGAACCTCGGTCAAGCACATCACTGAGAAGGTGGACTGGCTCCTAGAATGAACAGGGGATGACCCGGTAGTAGTCGTCCACATCGGTACAAACAACATTGGAAGAGACAGACCAAAATCCCTGCAAAACAAATTCAGAGAGCTAGGAAGGAAATTAAAAAAGAAGACCAAAACTGTGGTATTTTCTGGGATACTGTCGGCACCTTGCAAAGGAACATATGGAGATCTGGAAATAATTAATCTAAAACGCATGGCTGAAGACGTGGTGCACACGGGAAGTGTTCAACTATGTTGATCATTGGAACACATACTACAACAAGGACTATCTGTATAGACAGGATGGACTGCATTTAAATAACAAGGGAACCAGTCTACTTGGAGAAAAGATCCTTGAGCAGGTTCAGAAGCATTAAAACTAGAAAGGAAGGGGGAAAAAAAACAAAAAGGGAGGCTGCATCAAAACAAGGACAACAACTCAGGTAAGACAACCATTAAATGTATTTATCTAAATGCTAGAAGACTGGAAAATTGCAAACGTAATACCGAACCACAAAAAGGGAAACAAAACTGAACCAGATAACTACAGACCAGTAAGCCTGACTTCTATTATATGCAAATATATGGAAAGTATAATAAGATCCAAAATGGAAAATTACTTGTATGGTAGCAGTATCCTGGGAGACGGTCAACATGGTTTTAGGAAAGATAGATAGTGTCTAACTAACCTGCTCGATTTTTTTGAGGATGCAACATAAATAATTTATAATTGTAAAGCATATGACATGGTTTATTTAGATTTCCAGAAAGCTTTTGACAAAGTCCAGCATAATAATAAAAGATTAATTCTCAAAATGAACACAGTTGGGATTCAGGGAAACACATGTACATGGATTAGGGAGTGGTTAACATGTAGAAAACAGAAAGTACTGATTAGAGGAGAAACCTCAGAATGGAGTGTGGTAACCAACGGTGTACCACAGGGATCAGTATTAGGCCGGCTGCTATTCCTAATCTACATTAATGATTTAGATTCTGGTATAGTAAGCAAACTTGTTAAATTTGCAGACGACACAAAAGTAGGAGTGGCAAACACTGTTGCACACAGCAGCAAAGGTCATTCAAAATGATCTAGACAAGATTCAGAACTGGGCAGACACATGGCAAATGACATTTAATAGAGAAAATTGTAAGGTACTGCACGCAGGAAATAAAAATGTACATTATAAATATCATATGGGAGATATTGAAATTGGAGAAGGAATCTATGAAAAAGACCTAGGAGTTTTTGTTGACTCAGAAATGTCTTCATCTAGACAATGTGGGGAAGCTATAAAAAAGGCTAACAAGATGCTCGGATACATTGTGAAAAGTGTTGAATTTAAATCAAGGGAAGTAATGTTAAAACTGTACAATGCACTAGTAAGACCTCATCTTGAATATTGTGTTCAGTTCTGGTCACCTCGCTATAAAAAAGATATTGCTGCTCTAGAAAGAGTGCAAAGAAGAGCGACCAGAATTATTCCGGGCTTAAAAGGCATGTCATATGCAGACAGGCTGAAAGAATTGAATCTGTTCAGTCTTGAACAAAGAAGACTACGTGGCGACCTAAATCAAGCATTCAAAATTCTAAAAGGTATTGACAGTGTCAACCCAAGGGACTTTTTCAGCCTGAAAAAAGAAACAAGGACCAGGGGTCACAAATGGAGTTTAGAAAAAGGGGCATTCAGAACAGAAAATAGGAGACACTTTTTTACACAGAGAATTGTGAGGGTCTGGAATCAACTCCCCAGTAATGTTGTTGAAGCTGACACCCTGGGATCCTTCAAGAAGCTGCTTGATGAGATTTTGGGATCAATAAGCTACTAACAACCAAACGAGCAAGATGGGCCGAATGGCCTCCTCTTGTTTGTAAACTTTCTTATGTTCTTATGTTCTTATAAGTTTTTTTTCTTGAGTGTAACAGGGAAAACCTGTGCTGACTCTCCAGATGCATTCATAGTGCTGCAGGAAGAGGGCAGCAGCCTTACAATATTCAACTGTTGGTCATGGCAGTGACACGGACAGGTGGGAGAGAAGGTGTGTGGCTCTCCCTCTCTCTGAGTGGCGGACCCTAGGGGATTGCTGGCTCTATAAAGATTATACTCTGTTTCCTTGGGCTACCCCCTTTAAGACAAAACGAGCCAGCTGGTGGAAGCTGGGCTGCCAAACCAATCAAGGCCGGCGAAACAAAAAACAAATAAACAAACCCGAGAACCATTAATAGCTTAAAAAGAGAGAGTGGAGAGAACAACAACTCAGGTAAGACAACCATTAAATGTATTTATCTAAATGCTAGAAGTATCAGAAACAAAATTCTAGAACTTGAAGCTACTGCACTAACAGGTAGCTATGATGTGATAGGTGTTACAGAAACGTGGTTATCTGAGAGTGATGGGGACGAATATAATATTTGTGGGTATACACTGTATAGGAAAGACAGGCAGGACAGAAGACGAGGAGGGGTAGCGCTATACATAAGAAACAGTCTTGAAGCCCAGGTGTTAAACCTGGACAAAGAAAATAAAACCGAATCAATATGGGTCAGAATAACAGACAAAAATTCAAAAGGCATAATAATAGGAGCATGCTATATACCGCCAGATTCAGACGGTGAGCACAATAATCTGTTATACAATGACATTAGAAATGTGTGTAGCAAAGGAGAAGCCATACTAATGGGGGATTTCAACTTCCCCCAAATAAAATGGGAAAACCCGGTGGGTAGCGCGAAGGATGAAATAGAAATGGTGGAAATGACAAATGACTGCTTCCTAATACAATTTGTGAAGGCACCCACTAGAGGGGAGGCATGCCTTGATTTAGTCTTTTCAAATAACGAAGATAGAATAACTAAAACAGAGGTCAGAGAACCACTGGCAAACTCAGACCACAACATGGTCTCATTTGAAGTGTTTTTTAAATCCCCAAAAGTAAAGACTAAAGCTAAGGTTTACAATTTTAGAAAAGCAAACTATGAAGGTATGAAACAGAGACTAACAGAAGTAGATTGGAGTAAAATAGAGAAAACACCCACAGAAGAAGGATGGTTGTTCTTCAAAAATGTAGTACTAGAGGCGCAAAACAATTATATCCCTAAAGTAGACAAATCTAAATGTAAAACTAAATTGCCAAAATGGTTTAATAGATCAATTAAAAAAAATATTCAGCGAAAAAAAGGCACTTTACAGAGCATTAAAAAAGGACCAAAAAGAAAGTACGCAGAAAGAGTACACAGAACTGCAAACGCAAGTCAAAAAGGAAGTTAGAAAGGCCAAGAGAGAAATAGAAATGAACATTGCTAAGGGGAGCTAAAACCAATTCCAAAATGTTTTTTCCAATATTACAACAGCAAGAGAACATTCAAAGAGGAGATTAAATGTTTAAGAGATACAAATGGCAAAATCGTAGAGGAAGAAAAAAAAATAGCAAATATATTAAATTATTACTTTTCACAAGTTTTTACAAAGGAAGATACTGACAACATGCCCCACATGTCATCCAGTTCCTATCCAGTTTTAAATAACTTTAGCATAACTGAGGCAGAAGTGTTAAAGGGACTAGGAGCTCTTAAAATAAACAAATCCCCTGGGCCGGATGAGATCCTCCCAGTAGTACTCAAAGAAATGAAAGAAGTAATTTACAAACCGCTAACCAAGATCATGCAGCAGTCTCTTGACACAGGGGTGGTACCGACAGACTGGAAAATTGCAAACGTAATACCGATCCACAAAAAGGGAAACAAAACTGAACCAGGTAACTACAGACCAATAAGCCTGACTTCTATTATATGCAAACTTATGGAAACTATAATAAGATCCAAAATGGAAAATTACCTTTATGGTAACAGGGTACTGGGAGACAGTCAACATGGTTTTAGGAAAGGGAGATCGTGCCTAACTAACTTGCTTGATTTTTTTGAGGATGCAACATCGATAATGGATAATTGCAAAGCATATGACATGGTTTATTTAGATTTCCAGAAAGCTTTTGACAAAGTCCCGCACAAAAGATTAATTCTCAAACTGAACGCAGTAGGGATTCAAGGAAACACATGTACATGGATTAGGGAGTGGTTAACATGTAGAAAACAGAAAGTACTGATTAGAGGAAAAAACCTCAGAATGGAGTGTGGTAACCAGCGGTGTACCACAGGGATCAGTATTAGGTCCTCTGCTATTCCTAATCTACATTAATGATTTAGATTCTGGTATAGTAAGCAAACTTGTTAAATTTGCAGACGACACAAAAGTAGGAGGAGTGGCAAACACTGTTGCAGCAGCAAAGGTCATTCAAAATGATCTAGACAAGATTCAGAACTGGGCAGACACATGGCAAATGACATTTAATAGAGAAAAGTGTAAGGTACTGCACGCAGGAAATAAAAATGTACATTATAAATATCATATGGGAGATATTGAAATTGGAGAAGGAATCTATGAAAAAGACCTAGGAGTTTTTGTTGACTCAGAAATGTCTTCATCTAGACAATGTGGGGAAGCTATAAAAAAGGCTAACAAGATGCTCGGATACATTGTGAAAAGTGTTGAATTTAAATCAAGAGAAGTAATGTTAAAACTGTACAATGCATTAGTAAGACCTCATCTTGAATATTGTGTTCAGTTCTGGTCACCTCGCTATAAAAAAGATATTGCTGCTCTAGAAAGAGTGCAAAGAAGAGCGACCAGAATTATTCCGGGCTTAAAAGGCATGTCATATGCAGACAGGCTAAAAGAATTGAATCTGTTCAGTCTTGAACAAAGAAGACTACGTGGCGACCTAATTCAAGCATTCAAAATTCTAAAAGGTGTTGACAGTGTCGACCCAAGGGACTTTTTCAGCCTGAAAAAAGAAACAAGGACCAGGGGTCACAAATGGAGTTTAGAAAAAGGGGCATTCAGAACAGAAAATAGGAGACACTTTTTTACACAGAGAATTGTGAGGGTCTGGAATCAACTCCCCAGTAATGTTGTTGAAGCTGACACCCTGGGATCCTTCAAGAAGCTGCTTGATGAGATTTTGGGATCAATAAGCTACTAACAACCAAACGAGCAAGATGGGCCGAATGGCCTCCTCTCGTTTGTAAACTTTCTTATGTTCTTATGTTCTTATGTTCTTATGTTCTTATTTGCACTAACAAACTGCTCGCACTGCGTTGAAGCACTGGTTAAGTACTAACTTAGTTTGCAAGCTCACTAATTGCAGCATTGCAGCAAGGCTATCTTGTGCATCACGTACCGCACAGCACCGTATGTGCACTAAAATTGTACCAATCTACGTGTGCACCATGTATGATGAGCCCCGTGCGTCCCGAATACCCTGGCACTGGGTACCATGCAGCACCGTGAGCTGTACGCTAGGTTGAGGCAGTGATTACACACAGAGTGCAACATGTACCTCATGCACTGCTTGCACCTTGCATCCCAAGCGCCATGTGCACCGCGTACCATGTAGAACCATGCGTTACCGCACTAGCGTAGTAGAGGTATTAAGCACTGGGTGCACCACGCACACTGATTACTGAGGACACTAAGTGCACCGCGTTCCATGCAGCGCTATTTTGCAGTACCACTGAGGCGCTGGGCACTGAGCACCTGCGCAATGAGATGTAAATATCACGGGCTATGCTACCACTACTTCAGGGGGGCCGGTGGGCAGGCGTCCACGGCCGGCAGGGTCTACACGCCAGCGGGTATGTATTCAAAGGCCTAGCCCTGTGGAGGAGAGTGCAGCTGGAAGAGTCACTCGACAGCAGGGGGTATGGCAAAGCCTAGCCCCAAGGAATAAATGTGTACTCTCAGGAAGAATAGACAATCGTTCCCGGATGACTGCACAGTCAGTCGCTCACATACGACATTTATATTATATAATATATATATATATATATATATATATATATATATATATATATATATATATATATATATATACGGATATAAAGAGTGGCCTACCAAGCAAGCAGGGAGGCCGCTGAAAGACAGAAAGGCAAAAAAGGCTCAGTCTTTTAATTTTTGATTCCGGGAAAGCGGCAAGCCAATTTTCAGCACAAATGCAAGGGAAATACAACCAACTCGAGAAGCTCTTTTCTCTCAGCACGCTCAGCTCAACACAGAGGTCTTACTGTACCATCTTGAGAGGGAAAAAGAAGAGCTACCTTTGGGTGACGGTTTTATTCCCTCAGTGGGTGGGACCGAGTGCATCATCCCAGGAAGGGGCCTGTCGCCAGCTCTGGTATAGAGAGCTCTACCTACCAAAGGACAGGAATATCCCATACCTAATGTAGTGGTAGTCATCTTCAAATTGAAAGGAAACAAATGTTTTATACATACACAGATACAAAGTTAAGAAAATGACTATTGGCCAAATAGTAAGTATGAAGGGCTAAATCAATAATTTTAGAAGCAATGCACATCTCCTTGCAACTTATCTATTCTGCCTGTAAGCACTTGCTGCAATTGTGCTTTGTGAGTTTTATTAAAATTTTTTTGCAACCCCTGAAAAGCAGAAAGCAGTGTAAATTATCCCACAAATGTTCCATTTGCACTTTGAAGAAGCTTCTCTCCTGTTTCTCGAGTCAGACAAGGACATGCTTGAATTCAAACTAAAAATAATCGAATTAATGTTTAAAAACGTACAAGGATAGTTAAAAATATCACCCATTGCTTCAAACTATTAGGATAACAAAATCAAACAGCAACAAAAATCATAATTTATTTAATAAAATGCTACGATAAATTCTAAATGTCTGACTGCTAGGAACAGAGACTAACAGAAGTAGATTGGAGTAAAATAGAGAAAACACCCACAGAAGAAGAATGGTTGTTCTTCAAAAACGTAGTACTAGAGGCGCAAAACAATTATATCCCTAAAGTAGACAAATCTAAATGTAAAACTAAATTGCCAAAATGGTTTAATAGATCAATTAAAAAAAATATTCAGCGAAAAAAGGCACTTTACAGAGCATTAAAAAAGGACCAAAAAGAAAGTACACAGAAAGAGTACACAGAACTGCAAATGCAAGTCAAAAAGGAAGTTAGAAAGGCCAAGAGAGAAATAGAAATGAACATTGCTAAGGGAGCTAAAACCAATTCCAAAATGTTTTTCCAATATTACAACAGCAAGAGAACATTCAAAGAGGAGATTAAATGTTTAAGAGATACAAATGGCAAAATCATAGAGGAAGAAAAAAAAATAGCAAATATGTTAAATGATTACTTTTCACAAGTTTTTACAAAGGAAAATACTGACAACATGCCCCACATGTCATCCAGTTCCTATCCAGTTTTAAATAACTTTAGCATAACTGAGGCAGAAGTGTTAAAGGGACTAGGAGCTCTTAAAATAAACAAATCCCCTGGGCCGGATGAGATCCTCCCAGTAGTACTCAAAGAAATGAAAGAAGTAATTTACAAACCGCTAACCAAGATCATGCAGCAGTCTCTTGACACAGGGGTGGTACCGACAGACTGGAAAATTGCAAACGTAATACCGATCCACAAAAAGGGAAACAAAACTGAACCAGGTAACTACAGACCAGTAAGCCTGACTTCTATTATATGCAAACTTATGGAAACTATAATAAGATCCAAAATGGAAAATTACCTATATGGTAACAGGGTACTGGGAGACAGTCAACATGGTTTTAGGAAAGGGAGATCGTGCCTAACTAACTTGCTTGATTTTTTTGAGGATGCAACATCGATAATGGATAATTGCAAAGCATATGACATGGTTTATTTAGATTTCCAGAAAGCTTTTGACAAAGTCCCGCACAAAAGATTAATTCTCAAACTGAACGCAGTTGGGATTCAAGGAAACACATGTACATGGATTAGGGAGTGGTTAACATGTAGAAAACAGAAAGTACTGATTAGAGGAAAAACCTCAGAATGGAGTGTGGTAACCAGCGGTGTACCACAGGGATCAATATTAGGTCCTCTGCTATTCCTAATCTACATTAATGATTTAGATTCTGGTATAGTAAGCAAACTTGTTAAATTTGCAGACGACACAAAAGTAGGAGGAGTGGCAAACACTGTTGCAGCAGCAAAGGTCATTCAAAATGATCTAGACAAGATTCAGAACTGGGCAGACACATGGCAAATGACATTTAATAGAGAAAAGTGTAAGGTACTGCACGCAGGAAATAAAAATGTACATTATAAATATCATATGGGAGATATTGAAATTGGAGAAGGAATCTATGAAAAAGACCTAGGAGTTTTTGTTGACTCAGAAATGTCTTCATCTAGGCAATGTGGGGAAGCTATAAAAAAGGCTAACAAGATACTCGGATACATTGTGAAAAGTGTTGAATTTAAATCAAGGGAAGTAATGTTAAAACTGTACAATGCACTTGTAAGACCTCATCTTGAATATTGTGTGCAGTTCTGGTCACCTCGCTATAAAAAAGATATTGCTGCTCTAGAAAGAGTGCAAAGAAGAGCGACCAGAATTATTCCGGGCTTAAAAGGCATGTCATATGCAGACAGGCTAAAAGAATTGAATCTGTTCAGTCTTGAACAAAGAAGACTACGTGGCGACCTAATTCAAGCATTCAAAATTCTAAAAGGTATTGACAGTGTCGACCCAAGGGACTTTTTCAGCCTGAAAAAAGAAACAAGGACCAGGGGTCACAAATGGAGTTTAGAAAAAGGGGCATTCAGAACAGAAAATAGGAGACACTTTTTTACACAGAGAATTGTGAGGGTCTGGAATCAACTCCCCAGTAATGTTGTTGAAGCTGACACCCTGGGATCCTTCAAGAAGCTGCTTGATGAGATTTTGGGATCAATAAGCTACTAACAACCAAACGAGCAAGATGGGCCGAATGGCCTCCTCTCGTTTGTAAACTTTCTTATGTTCTTATGTTCTTAAATTGTCCTGCTGTTCCTCCCACATCTCTCTGACCAGATTGAGCACACCCCGGGGTCTCTGCCGATACAGCAGCTTGAATGGTGAAAACCCCATAGAAGCCTGAGGTACCTCTCTGATGGCAAAGAGAAGGGGAGGAATCAGCTGGTCCCAGTACCGCACGTCACTGTCAATGAATCTGCACAACATGTTTTTGAGAGTCTTATTAAAAGGCTCAACAAGACCATCGGTCTGAGGGTGAAAAACTGAGGCCTTAATGACCTTAATCCCCAAAAGTTTACATG
Source organism: Polyodon spathula (assembly GCF_017654505.1). Taxonomy (NCBI): domain Eukaryota; kingdom Metazoa; phylum Chordata; class Actinopteri; order Acipenseriformes; family Polyodontidae; genus Polyodon; species Polyodon spathula. The sequence goes on from NC_054543.1 coordinate 26,136,459, forward strand.
TTCCGCAGACTAGCCGGGACATAAAGTTGGTGCCTTGGTCGGTAAGTATTTCCTTGGGGATCTCTACCCAAGAGAAAACCTTCACTAGATCGTTGGCAACAGATTTAGTGAATACAAGGTAACAGTTTTATTAGAAATAAAACTAAATAAAGGAAAAATTAAAGGTGCAACAACTAAACTAAGATAATACAGAAAGGGAGAATTAAAAAAACTAAACAGTACAGAAAATAAGGTTCAAACGAGAACACCCCCATTCCTGCCGGTTGATTACACCATGTAACAATTTATTTTTTTTTTTTTTTGGTTCCTGGGTAGTAAGTGTTATTTCCTAATTGCTTATGCCTCAAAAGTATAGAAAATGGCTATTATTCCCCACAAACTTTGCTTTTGTGACCAGGACAGTGATATTTTGAAATTTACCTATTTTCCAGAACATTCCAGATACATTCAGTGCTGAGTAAACTTGGAGTAACTTCTAGAACTTTCTAGAACTTTCCAGTAATATAAATAGTAGTATAAATACAGGGGCCTTAAGCCCACCAGTTCAGTTTAGTTCCAGCTGCCTAAGTGGATACATATCTGCATTTTTCTGAGATGGCATCAAGAGGCTGCAAGCATCCGGCAGACGCATTTTGCTATTTCTCCGGCCAATTTATCAAGACAAGAGCGAAAAAGTACTCCGTGGAAGCATCTGCTAAGATGTGTGAGGCCTACAAGGTATATTTCGGCATGCCTGTCGGGGATCAAGACAAACCCTGGGCACCTCATTTCACCTGCGAGCACTGCAAAAAAACTCTGGAAGGTAAGATGGACAATTGTTGCTCGGAATTTTATGTTATAAAATTTGTTAAAATTTTTAAAATTGTAAAAGTTTTTAATTTTAAAATGTTTTAAAATTTTCAATGTATTGAAAAAATATATCATATATGAAAAATGTTGCGAGAATCTCTTACGCATTAGTCGTTAGTGAAATAAATGTATTTTTGTAGGATGGTACAGAGGGGAAAAGAGAGCCATGAAGTTCACTATCCCAAGAATTTGGCGGGAACCCACTGACCACTCAAGCAACTGCTACTTCTGCATGTGGACCCTTCCAAACGTCGGACTGGCAAGAATGCACCTGCTATCACGTATCCGAAACTTCCTTTATCCATCGCCCCGGTGCCACACTGCCATGAGCTCCCCGTACCCACTCCTCCGGAGAGAGAGCAGCCGTCTTTAGAAGAGAGCAGCAAGTCAGAGAGCGAGGAAGACGTTGTAGATCCAGATGACAATTTCAGAGGTGGAGCTGAGGAGAGAAACTCATATTACCCCAACCAAAAAGACCACAACGACTTGATTAGAGATCTTGGTCTCGCCGAGTCCAATGCCGAGCTTTTGACGTCTAGGCTCAAGCAGTGGAACTTGTTGGATGAAAGTGTGCAAGTCGCAGATCAGAGGAAGTGTCACCAACCTTTTTCCAGCTTCTTCATCCGTCAAGATGGGCTCTGCTTCTGCCACAATGTGACCAGTCTGTTCGAGCCAATCGGAATTGCCTGTAACCAGAATGAGTGGCGCTTCTTCATTGACAGCTCATCCAGGAGCTCAAAGCCGTGCTGCTCCATAATGGTAACAAGTACCCGTCTCTTCCGCTGGCTCACTCGGTGCACTTCAAAGAGGATTACAACAGCATCAAGACCTTGCTGGACGCCTTGAAGTATGATGAGTACGGCTAGGAGGTCATAGGAGACTTCAAAATGGTGGCATTCCTGATGGGTCTCCAAGGCAGTTTTACCAAATTTCCCTGCTCTCTTTGCATTTGGGACAGCAGGGACACCAAGGTGCACTACCACAGGCGGGACTGGCCACAGCGGACCGAGTTCTCTGTGGGGAGGAACAACGTCAAGTGGGAGCCACTGGTGGACCCCCGGAAGGTGCTGATGCCACCACTGCACATCAAATTGGGCCTTATGAAACCATTTGTCAGAGCTCTAGATAAGGAGTCGGCAGCCTTCAAGTACCTTCAAGACTTCTTCCCTAAGCTGTCTGAGGCAAAGGTCAAAGCCGGTGTCTTCATCGGACCACAGATAAAGAAGATCCTGGAGTGCAATGAATTCCCCAAGAAGCTCACTAATAAGGAGAAAGCAGCTTGGAACAGCTTTGTCGCTGTGGTTCGGGGCTACATGGGCAATCACAAGGCCGAAAACTATGTGGAGCTGGTTGAGACTCTGATGAAGAACTATGGCACAATGGGCTGTAGGATGTCCCTCAAAGTCCATATCCTTGATGCTCATCTTGATAAATTCAAGGAGAACATGGGAGCGTACTCGGAGGAGCAAGGCGAGCGCTTCCATCAGGATATACTGGACTTTGAACGTCGCTACCAAGGACAGTATAACGAGAACATGATGGGATACTACATTTGGGGGCTGATTCGTGAAAGTGATTTACAGTCTAATCCTAAATCTCGAAAACTACTCACTTCAAAATCTTTTGTAGTCATTTTTGTATTACTTTAGTATAAATACATGTTAATTTGGATTCATATGTTGTTTTTTTCTGACTTTATGTGAACGAAAAGACACAAGTTTGCCTGTTTTCTCACTGGAAATAGGTACATTTTAAAATATCACTGCCCTGGTCACAAAAGCAAAGTTTGTGGGGAATAATAGCCATTTTCTATACTTTTGAGGCATAAGCAATTAGGAAATAACACTTACTACCCAGGAACAAAAATTGTGTTACATAGTGTTAGTGATTAGCGATTCAGCGCAATCCATGGGAGATTCCCTTAAGGTTACAACTGCATTCCTGACAGCTATTTAAGACGAAGGTTAGTCTTAAAAGGGGTATCATTAGTAACACAAATATTGACTTTTGTGAATATTTGATATAACCAAGGCAGAAGTGTTAAAGGGACTAGGAGCTCTTAAAATAAACAAATCCCCTGGGCCGGATGAGATCCTCCCAGTAGTACTCAAAGAAATGAAAGAAGTAATTTACAAACCGCTAACCAAGATCATGCAGCAGTCTCTGACACAGGGGTGGTACCGACAGACTGGAAAATTGCAAACGTAATACCGATCCACAAAAAGGGAAACAAAACTGAACCAGGTAACTACAGACCAGTAAGCCTGACTTCTATTATATGCAAACTTATGGAAACTATAATAAGATCCAAAATGGAAAATTACCTATATGGTAACAGGGTCCTGGGAGACAGTCAACATGGTTTTAGGAAAGGGAGATCATGTCTAACTAACTTGCTTGATTTTTTTGAGGATGCAACATCGATAATGGATAATTGCAAAGCATATGACATGGTTTATTTAGATTTCCAGAAAGCTTTTGACAAAGTCCCGCACAAAAGATTAATTCTCAAACTGAACGCAGTTGGGATTCAAGGAAACACGTGTACATGGATTAGGGAGTGGTTAACATGTAGAAAACAAAAAGTACTGATTAGAGGAAAAACCTCAGACTGGAGTGTGGTAACCAGTGGTGTACCACAGGGATCATTATTAGGTCCTCTGCTATTCCTAATCTACATTAATGATTTAGATTCTGGTATAGTAAGCAAACTTGTTAAATTTGCAGACGACACAAAAGTAGGAGGAGTGGCAAACACTGTTGTAGCAGCAAAGGTCATTTAAAATGATCTAGACAAGATTCAGAACTGGGCAGACACATGGCAAATGAGATTTAATAGAGAAAAGTGTAAGGTACTGCACACAGGAAATAAAAATGTATATTATAAATATCATATGGGAGATACTGAAATTGGAGAAGGAATCTATGAAAAAGACCTCAGAGTTTTTGTTGACTCAGAAATGTCTTCATCTAGATAATGTGGGGAAGCTATAAAAAAGGCTAACAAGATGCTCGGATACATTGTGAAAAGTGTTGAATTTAAATCAAGGGAAGTAATGTTAAAACTGTACAATGCACTAGTAAGACCTCATCTTGAATATTGTGTGAAGTTCTGGTCACCCCGCTATAAAAAAGATATTGTTGCTCTAGAAAGAGTGCAAAGAAGAGCGACCAGAATTATTCCAGGCTTAAAAGGCATGTCATATACAGACAGGCTAAAAGAATTGAATCTGTTCAGTCTTGAACAAAGAAGACTACGTGGCAACCTAATTCAAGCATTCAAAATTCTAAAAGGTATTGACAGTGTCAACCCAAGGGACTTTTTCAACCTGAAAAAAGAAAAAAGGACCAGGGGTCACAAATGAAGATTAGACAAAGGGGCATTCAGAACAGAAAATAGGAGACACTTTTTTACACAGAGAATCGTGAGGGTCTGGAATCAACTCCCCAGTAATGTTGTTGAAGCTGACACCCTGGGATCCTTCAAGAAGCTGCTTGATGAGATTCTGGGATCAATAAGCTACTACCAACCAAACGAGCAAGTTTGGCCAAATGACCTCCTCTCGTTTGTAAACTTTCTTATGTTCTTATGTTCTTAACTGTTTAGATATTCCACTGAAACAGCAATTCCTCCACCAATATGTACACTCTTCATCCAGTTATTTCTGGGATATTCCACCACAAACCTTGGCACTGCTAGCTCAATAAATTGTATATACTTAAATTTATGTCGACTTCAAATGTTTATCCAACTCTTTCTCCAGTGATCAATCCGGGATAAATTAGACAAGTACTTTAGTATTTTAGATGTCTCATGCAGCGGACTCCCACACCAAGGCAAACACTAGAATAGCTATTTCGTATTAAAGTGTCCGAAAATGATATCTCTGTCTCAGCTGGTCGCAGGCTGGATGTCCAGGTTTTCATAGTTCAAACACTGGTTTGTGTATTGGAGCCTTAGATTTCGTGTCAGGAGCGTCGTTTCAATGTCATGCTCATATTTTTGTAGATCTCTCTCTACCCCTGTGATTGGCTAGTTGGGTTAATTTGTGTAGTACTTGAGTCCACTTGAAGTTTTTTCATTGGTTTATCTCGTACCGACGTGGCCCCTTTTTCTCCATTGTTCCACTATTCCGCCCCCTGTCGGCTGGATTTATGACATAGACTGGTTCTCATCTTAAGTGTGAAGACACCTAGAATTGTTTAGCTTGTGGCACCGAATGGGTCATTTAGCGATCGTGAAGATAAGCCATGTGTCCAGTATTTAGTTTATGACTCTTTTTAAAAGCATTCTTTGTCAGTGAGGGAGTTGATGACCAAAAACCAAGAAACCATACAGCAGAGAATGGTTTGACTCCCCTCTATATCTTCCAATTCTATTATGCATAGAATGATATGATGACCCCCCCCCCCTTGACGCTACAGCTGGCCTCCCCTCCAGACTCTTCACCAACCGCCCCCACTTGAAACTTCTCAGACCCACTCCATTGCCTGCCCTCATTCTTAGCGATCCAACGCTCCCGTTTAGTTTTACAGGGTTTAAATTTGTGACAAAACCATTCCGGATCATGAAAGGGGAAAATCTCTCCAATTCCTTCCTCTTTCTTAGCCAGTAGGGAGGACAGGGCTGTCAGGACAGCCAACCAATCTTTAAACTGCTCACAGTCCTGTTCCAGAACTGCCAGTACTGGCAATCAAGGAGACAACACCACTTGCACTCGCATCACCTGCTGGCCAATTTCTATATTTATACTGATCTTGGGATAAGAACGCACATCCCCATGACTACACTTTATATGCACCCATCCCAATATAGGTGAGATTAGGCTCTCCTGTATTAGGGACTGACTGACCACACCCTGAATCCAAGAGAGCCTGGGTTTTTGTACCATCCATTGACACAGGAATAACAAAACCCATCTGCTGGAGTGACTGACGTAATAGAAAAGTCTTACCTGGTCGGCTGATGTCACATCCCAGTTGATGTGGTTCACCTCCTAGCTTGCTCCAGACATTGGTGAACTGGATTCTCTCCCTAAAGCTTCAGCAGGAGCTTGAAACACAGGAGCCCTCAAGGGGGCTCGACGGTAGGGTAACTGTGCGCAGCAGCCTGTGTGTGACCCCACTCTGCCCTGGTTCTCGGGCTGGGAGCTCCCGCTGCCACACTCCGCTCAATGACCTGATTACCCCTATCCCCAGTTTCTTCACCCTCCTTGGGGCTAGTAGAGAGGGTGATGCTGAAGCAGTGCGGTTTCCAGGCAGCTAAGCGGTCGTTAGTTTTGCTGCCTGATAGCCTGTCTTCTAGGGTAGGAGGCAGCTAGCCCACTGTTCTTGGGCCCACCCAGCAGAGGTCACCAGGGCTTTAAATACCTCCATTTATCTTCTGGCCGATCCTCTGCTGTCATTTTGGTTGGCAGCTGTAGCCATGGGTCTGGCCCCGCAGCTCTTGCATTCCCTTGAGCTGCCGCAGCAAGGGTTTCCTGCAAGAGATCCATATAAGCGGTAAATTGCTGGGGATACATTCTGCTCCCTGATTCTGCACTGCTGTATTTGGGAAGTGTCAATGAATCCCAGTTCTAAAACCACTTGTGGAAGGGTGGTGGGTAATACACACGGGAGACAGAAAGGTGTATTTGGGAACACCACACAGGTGTCCAGTTTTATTTTCTTTTTGCAATGATTAATTTTAATCCGCAGAGGGCGCTGCTGTCCGTGGCCTGAATACTGCCAACAGTAAACAGGACCACGCGTTTACCAAATCAGGTACATAGTCCAGTGCACCTGCAAGTGCTCAAAGTAATAAAGAGAACAAAAGGCAAAAGAAAAAGGGAAAATAAAACACAGTAACAAAACTACAAAATAAAGGTGCTGCACTCGGCAGCGTTACTCTGATTGTGCTACACTGCTGTGTTCCCTCCACCTGTACACACTCAGGGTCTGCCCAGGAATTTCCTGAGTTCCTCTAACATTTTTCTCTTTTCTGTTGCTTGTTTGGTTCTTTATTCCTTCCTCTTTTTAATTAATGATTTGTTTTGTTTTATTTCTTTCATCTGGCCATGCTCGGTCCAGCGGCAGAGCTTCCGCCAGCTGGCTGGCTTGTTTCGTTTCCGAGGGGGCAGACCCGAAGGAAGCCCAGAGCATAATTTTATCATTGCAGCAACCTCCTAAAGCCCACCGTTCAGCCACTGAGAGAGTGGGAAAACCCACACACCCTCTTTCCCACCTCTCCATGTCAATGCCGTGACTGACAGGTGGATTTTGTAGAGCTGCTTCCCTCTTCCCACAGCACTATGAAGGCGCCCAGAGAGTCAGCACAGGTCTCCCCTGTTACAAGGACATAAAGATGTTTCGGACTCCTGTATGTGTAGTTTGTGCACTGGGATTGCAATGTATCCAGATGACTTTTAAACAATCAAGAACCTCACACAGACTCATTTAATTTGAACTTTTAATAAATCTGAGTATTATTAGTACCCTTTCGATTGATGAAATGCTTAATAATGGATTCAGTAGTGTAGCAGACTACTTTGAATCCCAGCTGACAGGCAATCTGGGTGTGTCCAGTGCCTTTACAGGTACAACATTATTAATACTATACAGTAATACAAATATACTTATCATATGCTTAGCCCTTAAGCTAGTCATGCAAAAAGTTAAAAACTCCCACCATGAAATTATAGAGCATCCAATATTTCACTCTCTTAAAGCACGCTGAACTAACAAACACTGAACATTTAAACCCCAGAAAGCAAACATACCTAGTAAATACTACACATTTTTAAAAGAAGCAACATCATACAATGATTATTATTATTTTTCTTTTTAGCCTACAGACTACAGAACCACCGCCCTGTTATTTAAATATGTAATTTAACCATGTGTGCACAAAACGCTCACTCACTGTCAGCAGCCGGTTGGGTGTTTATAGTTAACCTCACCCAACAGAATGGAAACGTACACCAGTATGGCTGTGGTTTTATTTGAAAGGAGATTCAACATTATTAATTTGATTGCCATGTCGCACAGTAATACAATGTAAATAAATAAATAAATAAAAATCTGTTGTCCACCATTACAGGTTTTTTCTCGCGTACCCCCTGAGGAGTGCTCCAGTACCCACAGGGGATCGCGTACCCCAGTTTGAAAACCCGTGCCTTATAGCAATGCATCCAATATAAAATATATATAAATTAAAATATATGCTTACCTTCCAGTATATGGAAGTGTAGTGTAGGATATATGACAAGTAAAAACTGTCTTCAAAAGGCAGAGACTCCTAAAGACAACCAAACACCAATCAATTTTTCAGAGACCCTCGGAGCATGGACCATGTCAACTTTCAAGATCAAGATCCATGGTATCAGATGGGGTCTTGCTCTGGGCTTATATAGGATTTTTTCTTCAATGAATACAGAAGTCATCACTCAGCCTTGACATTTCTCATCTTTGAGTTAATGATACATTCTAGAAGGATCAGGTCAACTCATTTTTAAAAGTAATTGGATATAACTTCTTCCCAATAAATATCAGCACATGATTTCATAGCTCAGAGTCAGGTGGACCAGAGTTCACAGAATCCTTGCTATAATACAATACAATACAAGTTTATATGTGTAAAAAGAGATTCTGTTTTTAATATAAGATCATTTTTCTGTGTAATTATATTAATCTGAGTCTACAATATATTCCCCCTGAGCAGAGTATCTCGCCAACTTTTCAGATTAGTTCACTTTCATATATAAGTATGTTAACAAAGTATGGGACAAAGACTGTAGAGGTTTAACACAAGCATTTGAATAAGCATACATTGGTCAGTTCAGTTATTTTCATTTAAATTTAAGCTATAATAAACATATTAAATATAATAGCCTTATATTAACTTGTACTATGCTTGGACTATGCCTGACCTCTCTCTGTTTCTAAAAGTTGCCTGCACAAACAGGTTTCAGACATCCTGTTTATTTGTCAAGACTAGTGTTTTGAGTAATATTAAACTCCACTGTAAGCACTTCTCCAAATTCATTGCAATTTTTTGACCTAAAAAAATCATCTCAAAGAAAGTCGCTACTTATTTGATAAGAACTGATACTGAAGACAATTCCCCTAATTTATGAAATGCTCACTTCAACTGTCAGGTTTTCTTATTATAGAAAGGCCTTAGATTCAGAACTGCGGACGACAAGTAAATCTTGCTTTGACTGCCAAAAAGAACCTAAAGTTATACAGTTTACATTTTATTGTCTAGTATTCCAACTTAACAGTTCCTGTCTTTTATTGCAGTAAAACCTTTATATAAACTAATTTAATGGATCTCGTAATTTCTAAAACATTTTTTTGTTTAGTTGGAGAAACTGAACAAATTTTTAAATTGATTAAATTAAATGCCCGCTCCTGCTTTTACAGTCTATTTGTATTACAGTAGAGCCTTAAATAAGGAAAAACACTTGTTAGCTTAAATGTCTGTTTCTTATTAGATCAAAATACTTTTTTTAAAACCTCTGTGCTTAGCTGCAATAAAATCAAATAGGTAAAATAGATTTTTTTAGTTTTAAACATTTGTTCTGTCTAGAAAGGGTTAGTTTTTTCTTTTGTTAATTTTCAATACCTAGTCCCAGTTACCCCAGATGCCTGCTTCTTTCAAGGTTACAGGCTTCCTCGCATGATAGATTTTATTGCTTGAAAGATAGGGAAAAAACTATTTTTAAGTTTGATTAGTGTATGAATAACAAAGGTACATAGACAAGCTTTTTTTCTAACGTTAACACTTGTTCAGGTTTCTTAGTTCAAATCATTGTAACCAGTTCATAATGCTGTTCATATGCTCCAATATTATTTATGCTGGATTTATGTTCTTTAAAACACAGTACAATTATTATAATATTCTGATAGTGCTAGTTAGTACTGAACTTTCGTTTTTAACTGTAAATAGTTCTTTCAACAATAATAATGTTATTTGTATAACAGTTTAACTTTAAATGATTTTATAACATGTATTTCTAATTCAGATACTTCAATATAGGTATCTCTTTTATAAATTGTAATTGTATTTTACTTCATTGATATACACAGAAGACAAGAGGTTAATTTTTAATTAGGCACCTACTTAGCAACCTTGAATATTAAAACATAGGATTGCTCATACATTTACTTAATGTTATTATATTAGGCTTCTTATTTATTTCAATACTTCTTACTATAATCAGACCGAGTTTGGTTGCTTCTAGCATGTTAACACTAGAACTATCAGGCGTACATACATAACTAACTACCGCAGCTGTCTTTTTTACGTTATATTAAAATGTGTATAAAACTACTGCAGCACTGCAGACTACAAAACTGTTCTGTGTTAAATGTAGTCAAAGCACCATGTTTATTTTAACCAAACATAGTGCTTACCTTTAATTCTGATTCCCTCACTTGTATTGGCTCATAATTTCTTTGTAAATCAGACATTTTGATGTTATTGTTTGTTTTCTTTCAGGATATTGTCTGTGACACAGTTTTTGCAGCCTACTTTTTACACTTGAGGGGAAACCTGTTCCCTTTCAATTCAAAGATGGCCACCAAACATCATTATGGGATACATCCTGCCTATTGGGGACCGATAGTCCCCCTCCCCTCAGTGACCCCCTCGGTCCCACAGGGGAAGATCAATCTCTTTCGCGACGAAACCGTGATGTTGAACGAAGCGACCTTGCGGTTGGTGGTCATCTTCTCTTTCAGGGAACCAGGTTTACGGTAGGTAAACTAACGTTCCCTTTCAATTCGAAGATGGCCACCAAACATCATTGTCTCCAGTCTTGCAATAGTTATTATTCAGGAAAATTGGTATTTTTAAATAGAAAATAGGTATTTTTAAATCTGAAAATGTCTCCTGTAGCTATTCAAAACAAGTGCAAAGCTCTCAAGTTCAGCAGCGTTAAGCCAAACCCACTGTTTTTACTATCACAGTCAAAATGACAGCTGCGGTAGTTCTAGGTATAATGTATTATATCTCCATAAGTTTCTGCAACCCTGGGTCTATTGGTAGTTTGTGATGTTTAATATATGTATTTAGGAAAAGTCAATAAAGCACAGGTGCCTAGTTGCTAAATCCGTGGAGAAAAATGCATTTAAAAAACGTGATGCGCCAAAAAGATTGCTCCGTTAGTTCTAGTGTTAACTCTGTTCAATAGAGTTTGCATATTCTGCTGTCACTGGATCATGTTCACTCTTGGAGATCCCTTACTGTTTACACAGTAGGGACACATTTTCAAACTGTTTCAGCCATTAATAATTGCATAACTGCATATTTCAACTTGAACTATAAGATACTGTACAAGCAAATAACCAAAAGAAAATATTGATAGAACTAATGAAAAGAGGAATTACTTTGGTTTGCACTTTTAGAATAGAGACAAACACCGGTTCATTTTACAGTAACAGAACTAAAGTAATATAATTAAAGATCTATTCATCATGAACATTGAATTGTTCTTCTTTCAATAAAAAAAAGCTTAACTGAACATTGGAGAAAGCACATATGGTCCCAGTGATTTACTATGACTTACGGTCTGTATGAGGAGGTCAGAGTGGCGGGGGCACAGGGCTTACACAGCTGCCTGTCCTTGGTCCATCACATTGCTCCTCTGAAGGCAGCCCTGCACCATCACAGATGCTCTGTCGTTACAGTGAAGTGAATGGTACTGTGGTAAATCTCCAGTATTAAAATCACATAGCCACATGTCTTGTCACCCCTCAGACAATGGATTGGTATTTGGTTATAACTGTGGAGCAAGAAATGACAAGAACCAGTTTTAATACTAATTGTAATATAGACAGGGCTTGAGAGAAATATGTACTATAAATATAATAGTATATTATAATAATATAAAAAGAAGAAAAATGATAATGATTGAAGTATTACCTGTAGTCCTGAAGAGCCAGCAACAGTAAAGAGTATACAATTCCCAGAGAGCCTAGTGAAGCTGATTACTGCCAGCTGAGCACCAGCGGCCTGACCCATAGAGTAAAGGGAGTGAGAAGGAGAAACCAGTGGAGCCAACGAGTGCCTGTATAAAAGATAACAAAATCCAAAAATCCAAAACGGTGGAAGTGCGGGACAATACACATTGCTCACTTTCTACTACAACACTGATGAAAACAAATAAGCAGAGAAAATAAGCAAGTAGCAAGCAGAGCTGCAAGTTTAATATCGTTAGGTTATTACCATATCCCTGGTTCCCTGAAAAAGAATGACAACCATACCGAATGAACTCTCTCTGAACATCAATCACTGAGCATATATAAAAAACTGCCCTATAAGGGCCCTGCTGTGAGGGGGAAGTCCAACCCACATCCTGCTGAAGAGGGTCATCCTCACAGTAGCATATAGCCATTTTCTTTCAAACACAGAGGTCAGCTGGTGACATGACCTCAAAGGGTAATGGTTGTCATTCTTTTTCAGGGAACCAGGGTTGTGGTAATAACGTTCCCTTTCAATGCAATGACAACCATTACCAAATGGGAAGCTGTACCAAAGCTGTCGTGGCTCCAGGTTACTAACAGTACAGCCTTGCGCCAATAGCCTGCAACACCCTAGAGCCCAGAGAGGACCCCACTTGTTTTGCAACAACAAGGCAGTAAAAAAGCACAAATGTCTAACTACCTGTCCATGTAGCAGCATTGCAAAGCTCATCCAAGGAGGTGCCATGAAAGAAAGCCCACAAAGTTGCTTGACCCCTGGTAGAATGAGCCGTAATGTCCCCTGGCAAGGGGGAGTCCATCTGTTCATACGCCAAGCATATAGCATTGGCCACCCATTGCGCTAGACGTTGCTTTGATAGGGCCTGACCTCTAGAGTGGGACCCATAGCAGACAAACAGCTGATTGGTCTCTCTCCTGGACAATAATCGCGATTAAAAAGAAACAGGGCACAGCTCTGCTGACGCCATGGGCTCAAAAGGTGGACCCTCTCATAAGGGGCCTCAGTACTAGTTCCAGATCCCACTTGGGGACCATGCTTTTCACGGGAGGATGAAGCCTCCTTGCAGACTGTAGTGTCTCTACTACTGCATCTGGCAAACCTCGTCTAAATAGACGGCTCCGTTCAATGGCCAGAACCAGTTGGAGCTGGGCCGGGTTCGGGTACTATAATAGACCCTCCGCTTGGCTCAGGAGGTCCTTGTATAGCAGGAGCTGCCACGGTTGACTCGACAACATGTCAGAGAGGAGAGCAAATCAGGGGCGCCTCTGCCATCTGTTGCAACCAGCAAAACCTGTGCTCTCTCCACTCTGATCCTCTCTAGTGTCAGGGGTAATAGCGGTAGCAGAGGGAACACATACAAGAGCCCCTCGAGCAGGAGGGGGTGTAACAGGATATCATGTGTGGTGACGTCAGACCCAGAAGAAACATTCAGTGCTGCCAGGAGAAATGTGAATTGCGCTGTTGCGCAGTTTAATCGATAAACAGAAAATAAAAGGTTGAACAAACGAAAAACACTTTGTAAAATAGCAGTAGCCAAAAAGAACAGACAGACAGACAAACAGTGGATGAACAAACAAGTATCATGCTGGTTGTAAGCCAGAACATAGCAATTGTTAATCTTTTAGTGTTTACCTCCTCTCCACACCCATTCTCCACTCACGAACACAAAACCCAGAGTAAGTGAAAACATGTTGCTTTTATGCAGCTGTACTGAGACTTGATTCCTAATCAATCATTCAATTGGAGTCTCAGAACAACTGCACATGAATTAATAAAGTGCAATTCCCTGTGTTCATATATTATTACATTTTTCCTGCACGTGTAGTGCTGTGCAATCCTCATGTCTAAATAAAAATATACATTTTAAACGCTTGTGCACATAACCCATGTTATATCCTATGTACCAACTACAATACACCAACTTTAACACACCACACGCAACATTTAACACAAAAATACAGACAGGGGTGGGGCAACATTGCCACAGAGGGGGTTGGTGGCAGCCGGAGCCCCTCTGGGGCGGTCTCCCTTGGGCTTGGGAGGGGGTGGATCTTTTTTAGGCCTCAGTCTCGGTCGAACCGGTTACCCCTGGCCGGCGGTGGTCCCTTGCTGCCGGCTCTTCCTCTGCCTGCTTGTTTGTTCTGGGGTGGAGGGCGGTGTTCAGGCCCAGTTGCCCCTGCAGGCTGTGAAGGCCACCTTGGGCGCTGGCAGTAAGAAAGGCGAGAGAATTTGGAAGCAACTCCGTGGCCTTATGGGACCTCTCAAGGCTCACACCAATGGTCGCTTCAAACATCTGCCCCGGTGTAATGGGGTCTTCCAATAACGCCACCTTCTCGGTCTCCATGACCTTGGCTTCTGTTAGCCATAAATGCCAGCAAGGCCAGCAGCACCGCTAGAGACATCCCTGATGCCTGACCCAACTCCCCCATCAGGTCAGTCATCGCCCATACCACCGCTTGAAGCTCCCCTGCGTCCGCTTCTGTTGCCCTTTTCCTGCAGCCTCACCGCTAGCTGGGACTGGTAGAGCATCAGTATAGCCATTGCGTTTGCCTCTCACACTGACAGCACTGCTTCATGCATATGCTTTTTTGAGCATGCTGTCCATTGTTCTGTGAGTCTTGGATGGGCAGGTCGGGTCTTTGTCCCCTCTGGTGAAGGTGGATCCCTGCACCAGTACTGTGACCGTGTCCCCAATAGTGGGAAACATGCCTAGGCCCACTTCTTGGGCTCCTGCAGTGTGAAGCAGGGACTCTGCTTTTCTGGAGGCTGAAGAAGCGGATGCTGGGTTGCTCCACTGCTTGTTCGGGCCGGGTCGGATCCAGGTCTAATAACAGGAATTTTACATCAGATCAGGTAAATAATTGTCGGTTCGTGGTTGATTGATTTGGACCCGTGAAGACCGCTAATGTAAAATACTTACCTGCCTGGAAGTGTTTTTTGTTGTCTTTCCAAAGAGGAAAAGTACCTCAGCAATCCAACAATGGCAATCGTGAGTCGGTACCAATATCAGTACTTGCTTTGTAGTGCTGACTTCATAGCACCTCCAGGTGGTCAATTCGGGAAGCTGCAAAAGAATACAACAACCAGACACAAGACTACGGCAGACCTGTACTGTACCAAGCACAAGCACCTACTCACCTGGGAATTCAATGCGTAAAGACCAGGACCACCCTCGATATGGAATTCCACCTTTCTGGACTGGATCTTGATTATTGCCCAGTAAACTTCTGTGTGTTTGTTTAACTTTCAAGTCTATTATTACTTTCAAATCTGGACTCTGGCCTATTACTTTGAACTGTTATAGACAATTAGCAAGCCTGCTAATATGTCTATCACCTGGTTCACACATTGTAATAAATATGTCTGAAACAACTTTGAGTCATTACTGGGGATGGGTCTACGACAAAAAGGGGACACTGACAAAAGCATATTATTAAAGATTCAATACACAAGACAAATTGTGTTTTGTTTATATTTGCCTGTACCTGCAACAGGCATTCTCACATGCTTTTCTTAGCTAGTAGCGCCATCTGCAGGATGAGGAAGGCCATACTGTTTCCACTTGAGTCTATAAAGGATTGGAACTTTCATGCTCTCCTATCTCTGGCATGTATGCCAAGTAAAAATATCATTAAAACCTGGAAACGCCTCATGTTCTTATAGAAACAAGCGTGGGCCATTACATCATGCTTAAAAGCTGTCACTATCCCCCTACCTTCACACATACTTTAAATTAGCAGAGGTCATAATGAAGACATATTACTGATGCCTAAGAGTTACTTCAGTTGATGTGGGGGTGACCAGTTGCCAAAGGTAGATACAAAAAACATAGATTGAGCAGGACAGATGTCCTCTAATGTAATCTTCTATTTCAAATAAATACATGCTCTTTGTGAAGGCTAAAACAAATACAGCTTTGGTTAAATGCTGTGCTGTCTTTCCTATGCTGAATAAAACTGTGTTATCTGTGTGAGAGAAAGTGGTGAATGTGTGCTGCTAGAATTGCATACACCCTTTTCTTTATCAATGGCAGATTATTCAGAAGATGTCAGCAATGAATGGAAGCCACAGGCAAACTCAATGCAACTCTGCTCATTTACCACTGGAGGCAAGTCCTATAAAACAATGTAAATTGTTTGATTACAAGTGTATTGGCTCCCCAGAGTTAACACTCTACCTACAGCTAAAACACAAGACTGCAATCTTTATCAAGCACTGTATCTCAAAGTCTTAAATACAAAAGAATTGGTATTTGGAAATTCTAGAATTATGTTTGTTTGGCAAGGAAAGCAACATGGGTAGTAGAGAATTCTACCTAGAGAAAAAAATAGTTTCAATTTCAAAAGGTATATTTTGATATGGGGATGATATGGGGAGGTCATGATTGTTGGGGACTCCATATTGAGAAACACAGCAAGTTCAATTCGTTGTTTGGACCCCCTCACTACAACAGTGTGCTGCCTTCCAGGAGCCTCTGTCAAGCACATGAGTGAGAATGTGGACTGGCTCCTAGAACGAACAGGAGACAACCCATTAGTAGTCATCCACATCGGTACAAACAACATTGGAAGGGACAGATTAAAATCCCTACAAAACAAATTCAGAAAGCTAGGAAGGAAATTAAAAGACAAGACCAAAACTGTGGTATTTTCTGGGATACTACCGGCACCTTGCAAAGGACCATATGGACAGCTGGAAATAATTAATCTAAACGCATGGTTGAAGACGTGGTGCACACAGGAAGGCTTCATCTATCTTGATCATTGGACCTCATTCTACAACAAGGACTATCTGTTTAGTTGGGACGGACTGCATTTAAATAAAAAGGGAACCAATCTACTTGGAGAGAAGATCCTCAAGCAGGTTCAGAAGCATTTAAACTAGAAAGGAAGGGGGGAGAAATCAACAAAAAAAACAGAAGGCAGACCTCATCAAAACAAGGACAACAACTCAGGTAAGACAAACATTAAATGTATTTATCTAAATGCTAGAAGTATCAGAAACAAAATGGCTGTTCTTCAGATATGTAGTACTAGAGGCGCAAAACAATTACATCCCTAAAGTAGACAAATCTAAATGTAAAACAAAATTGCCAAAATGGTTAATAGATCAATTTAAAAAAATATTCAGCGAAAAAAGGCACTTATAGATGTTAAAAAGGGACCAAAAACAAAGTACACAGAAAGAATACACGGAACTGCAAACTCAAGTCAAAAAGGAAGTTAGAAAGGCCAAGAGAGAAATAGAAATGAACATTGCTAAGGGGGCTAAAACCAATTCCAAAATGTTTTTCCAATATTACAACAGCAAGAGAACATTCAAAGAGGAGGTTAAATGTTTAAGAGATACAAATGGCAAAATAATAGATGAAGAAAAAATAGCAAATATATTAAATGATTACTTTTCACAAGTTTTTACAAACTAGGATACGGACATCCACCACATGTCAACCAGTTCCTATCCAGTTTTAAATAACTTTAGCATAACCGAGGCAGAAGTGTTAAAGAGACTAGGAGCTCTTAAAATAAACAAATCCCCTGGGCTGGATGAGATCCTCCAAATAGTACTCAAAGAAATAATAGAAGTTATTTACAAAACGCAACCAAGATCATGTCTCTTGACACAGGGGTTGTACCAACAGACTGGAAAATTGCAAACGTAATACTGTGGCAAAGTGCCCGCCCCTGTGTGTATTTTGTGTTAAATGTTGTATGTTAATGTTGGTGTATAATCATTGGTACACAGGATATAAACGGGTTTGTGTAACACAAGTGTTTAAAATGTATATTTGTATTTAGGCATGAGGATTGCAAAACACTTCATGTGCAAGTAAAAAGTAATAATATGTCAGCACAGGGAATTGCACTTTATTAAATGATGTGCAGTTGTGTTCGTTGAGTGGAGAATGGGATTGGAGACAAAGGTAATAATACAAATAATAATGTAATGTAAAATAGAATCTCACCGTGTTTGTCTGTGTAGTCTGTTTTGTTTGTCTCTTTTGTTTTGGCGAAGTGCCGTGTCCTGTGTTTCTGTCCTGTTTTATTTTATAATAATAAACCATGCAGCAGCGCATACATTTATTACCTCCACCAGAAGAGGGTGAATGCCTGCCAGGTCCCCGTCCACCAGCAGAGGGTGAATTGCTGTTGGGTCCCCATCCACCAGCAGAGAGTGAATTTGCTGCTGGGTCCCTTTCCACCAGCAGAGGATGAATGCCTGCTGGTATCACTTCCCCCACCAGCAGAGGATGAATACCTGATAGTATCACTTCCCCCACCATCACGAGGAGAGGAGCTGGAGCTGCCTCTGCCTCCATCACTATCAGTGGGAGAGGAGCAGGAACTGCCACTCCCTGCACTAACAAGTAACTATGGTGTGATAGGTGTTACAGAAACTTGGTTGTCTGAGAGTAATGGAAACGAATATAATATTTGTGGGTATACATTGTATAGGAAAGACAGGCAGAACAGAAGAGGTGAAGGGATAGCGCTATACATAAGAAACATTCTTGAAGCCCAGGTGTTAAACCTGGACAAAGAAAATAAAACCGAATCAATATGGGTCAGAACAGACAAAAATTCAAAGGGCATAATAATAGGAACATGCTATAGACTGCAGATTTGCCAGATTCAGACCCGGTGGGGAGCATGACGGAAGAAATTGAAATGGTGAAAATGACAAATGACTGCTTCCTAACACAATTTGTCAAGGCACCGACTAGAGGGGAGGCATGCCTTGATTTAGTCTTTTCAAATAACGAAGACAGAATAACTAAAACAGAGGTCAGAGAACCACTGGCAAACTCAGACCAAAATATGGTCTCATTTGAAGTGCTTTTTAAAACCCCAAAAGTAATGACTAAAGCTAAGGTTTACAATTTTAGAAAAGCAAACTACGAAGGTATGAAACAGAGACTAAGAGACTAACAGAAGTAGATTGGAGTAAAATAGAGAAAACATCCACAGAAAAAGGATTGCTGTTCTTCAAAAATGTAGTACTAGAGGCTAAAACAATTCCATCCCTAAAGTAGACAAATCTAAATGTAAAACTAAATTGCCAAAATGGTTTAATAGATCAATTAAAAAAAATATTCAATGAAAAAGGCACTTTACAGAGCGTTAAAAAGTGACCAAAAAGAAAGTACACAGAAAGTACATCGAACTGCAAATGCAAGTCAAAAAGGAAATTAGAAAGGCCAAGAGAGAAATAGAAATGAACATTGTTAAGGGAGCTAAAACCAATTCCAAAATGTTTTTCCAATATTACAACAGCAAGAGAACATTCAAAGAGGAGATTAAATGTCTAAGGGATACAAATGGCAAAATCGTAGATGAAGAAAAAAAAATAGCAAACATATTAAATGATTACTTTTCACAAGTTTTTACAAAGGAAGATACAGACAACATACCCCACATGTCATCCAGTTCCTATCCAGTTTTAAATAACTTTAGTATAACCGAGGCAGAAGTGTTAAAGGGACTAGGAGCTCTTAAAATAAACATATTCCCTGGACCAGATGAGATCCTCCCAATAGTACTCAAAGAAATGAAACAAGTTATTTACAAACTGCTAACCAAGATCATGCAGCAGTCTCTTGACACAGGGGTGAAACTGACAGACTGGAAAATTGCAAATGTAATACCGATCCACAAAAAGGGAAACAAAACTGAACCAGGTAACTACAGACCAGTAAGCCTGACTTCTATTATATGCTAACTTATGAAAACTATAATAAGATCCAAAATGGAAAATTACCCATATGTTAACAAGGTCCTGGGAGACAGTCAACATGGTTTTAGAAAAGGGAAATTGTGTATAACTAACTTGCTTGATTTTTTTGAGGATGCAACATCAATAATGGATAATTGCAAAGGTTTATTTGGATTTCCAGAAAGCTTTTGACAAAGTCCCGCACAAAAGATTAATTCTCAAACTGAACGCAGTAGGGATTAAAGGAAGCACATGTACATGGATTAGGGAGTGGTTAACATGTAGAAAACAGAAAGTACTGATTAGAGGAGAAACCTCAGAATGGAGTGTGGTAACCAGTGGAGTACCACAGGGATCAGTATTAGGTCCTCTGTTATTCGTAATCTACATTCATGATTTAGATTCTGATATAGTAAGCAAACTTGTTAAATTTGCAGACGACACAAAAATAGGGGGAGTGGCAAACACTGTTGCAGCAGCAAAGGTCATTCAAAATGATCTAGACAAGATTCAGAACTGGGCAGACACATGGCAAATGACATTTAATAGAGAAAAGTGTAAGGTACTGCACGCAGGAAATAAAAATGTGCATTATATATATCATATGTGAGATACTGAAATTGGAGAAGGAATCTATGAAAAAGACCTAGGAGTTTTTGTTGACTCAGAAATGTCTTCATCTAGACAATGTGGGGAAGCTGTAAAAAAGGCCAACAAGATGCTCGGATACATTGTGAAAAGTGTTGAATTTAAATCAAGGGAAGTAATGTTTAAACCGTGCAATGCACTACTAAATCCTCATCTTGAATATTGTGTTCAGTTCTGGTCACCTCTCTATAAAAAAGATATTGTTGCTCTAGAAAGAGTGCAAAGAAGAGCGACCAGAATTATTCCGGGCTTAAAAGGCATGTCATATGCAGACAGGCTAAAAGAATTGAATCTGTTCAGTCTTGAACAAAGAAGACTATGTGGCGACCTAATTCAAGCATTCAAAATTCTAAAAGGTATTGACAGTGTCGACCCAAGGGACTTTTTCAACCTGAAAAAAGAAACAAGGACCAGGAGTCACAAATGGAGATTAGACAAAAGGGCATTCAGAACAGAAAATAGGAGGCACTTTTTTACACAGAGAATTGTGAGGGTCTGGAATCAACTCCCCAGTAATGTTATTGAAGCTGACACCCTGGGATCCTTCAAGAAGTTGCTTGATGAGATTTTGGGATCAATAAGCTACTAACAACCAAACGAGCAAGATGGGCTGAATGGCCTCCTCGTGTTTGTAAACTTTCTTATGTTCTTAAGTCAGAAACTCCCCAAAACAAGCAACAGCTGAAAATGGCTGCAGTAAAGGCTTAGCAAAGCATCTCAAATGATGATACCAAAAGTTTGATGTCAGTGGGTCACAGGCTCACTGCTGTTATTGAATGCAAGGGATTTGCGACTAAATACTAACTTTTATACTTCTTATATTTGCTTTAAGTTGAAATGTCCCAATACTTATGCTCACATAAAATAAGAGATGGAACTCTAAAAGTGCTGTTATTCTTAGTTGGTAAAACCTGTATGTATTGAAAATGCCAGAAATAGAAGGTGACATTCTGTACTTTTGCCTCATTTTTCATCTTTTGCTCATATTTTCATATTGCTTGAGCAAAAATAGCAATTTTGACTTCACTGTCCCAATACTTATGGAAGGCACTCTATATATATATATTATAATACACACACACACATACATACAGTGCCTATAGAAAGTCTACACTCCCTTGAACTTTTTTTCACATTTTGTTGTGTCAGTGCCTCTGAGTTTCATGCATTTAAATAAATATTTTTCCACTTATCTACACACCATACTCCACACTGTCAATTTTTTTTTTTTTATTGAGAAATGCATATATTAAATATAAAACTGAAAGATCATAATTGGATGTGTCTCCACCCCCTGAGTTAGTACTTGGTGGAAGCACATTTGGCAGCAATTACAGCTGTTGGGATAGGTCTCTACCAAATATGCACACTTAGATTTGACAATATTTGACCATTCCTCTTTACAAAACTGTTTAAGTTTCTTGGGGAGCATTGATGGACAGCAATCTTCAAGCCATGCCACAAATTTTCAATTGGCTTTAGGTTGGGGCTCTGACTGGGCCACTCAAGGACATATTCCTTTTTGTTCCATAGCCACTCCAGCGTAGCTTTGTCTGTGTGCTTTGGGACGTTGTCATGCTGAAAGGTGAACTTCCATCCCAGTTTCAGCTTTCTTGTGAGGGCAGCAGGCTTTCCTCAAGGACTTCTCTGTACTTTGCTCCATTCATTTTCCCTTCTATCCTGCCAAGTGCCCCAGTCCCTGCCGATGAGAAACATCCCTGTAACATGACGCTGCCACCATCATGCTTTACAGTAGGGGTGGTGTTCTTTGGGTGATGTGCTGTGTTAGGTTTGCGCCAAACATAACACTTTGCATTTAGGCCAAAAAGTTCCATTTTAGTTTTGACAGACCACAAAACTTTTTGCGTCATGGCTACAGAATCTCCTGAGTGTTTTTTTGCATACTTAAAACAGGATTCAATGTGGGCTTTCTTGAGTAATGGCTTCCTTCCTGCCACCCTACCATACAGACTAGATTCGTGGAGTGCTTGGGGTATTGTTGTCACATGCACACCAAAGTTGTCTTTGGCCTGTTGGTTGCCTCTCTGATCAATCTCCTTCTTGCTCAGTCATCCAGTTTGGAGGGATGGCCATTGGAAGTTGTAGGGGTAAAATGTTTAGATAAACTTAACCTCTTACGCCCCCCCCTGTTCTGCAGGCAGAACATTGGTACTGCAATTACACTTTATTTCAAAAACCATCTAATATTATTACAAAAGCAAAACAGCAAAAAAACAGACTCAATATCAAAAAATGTTGTTCTCCTACCTTCAAACAGAGGGGGAATTTTTTGCCATTTCACTGCTGATATTCCCTTTGCAATGTATCTAGTACCTCACGGTTCAAAATCAACTCTGATCGACTAGCTGTGCGTTTTGCTGGTCTGGCCTTACATGTATCTGTTGATCGTGAAATCTCCCTGATCACATTGTAGGAGAGATTTATTATTATTATGCATAATTTTCAATATGCATTTTTACTGTAAATGTCATTAGAAAATGCAACCATTTGACTCTCAAGGGGCACATAGAAATACATTTTTTTAACAATTTTTATTGTATAGTAAAGTGCAACACCATGCCTCACCTGTGCTGTGCTGCTGTATATGGTCCTTGATCTTTACGTTGCAAGAAGTAATTGTTGCTTCCCGGCCATCTTTATTTTCTCATTGATGTTCATTGATTTGGATTATTGCATGGGAGTGTTTAGCAAAAATTTTTATATTTCCATGATTACAAGGAGTGATGCTACTCACCTAGAGACAGTGTAGGTTTCTAAGCCATTCAAGATAAGCTGTCTGCCTGCTCCAACAATCACTCACTCAGTTCCTTTGTTTGCCACATGTCAATCAAAGTAAAGATGAAAGGAACTGAGGTGTTTTCAGTCTGGCAGTCTGATTTAGAGCAGCAAAGGTGTCTGCACTACTACTATTATTATTATTATTATTATTATTATTATTATTATTATTGTAGACATTTAGCAGACGCCTTTATCCAATAATCAACAGATGTTCACCTGTCAGCAGTGCTTGAATGAGTGTAACCACTTTATTTGGGGAGGAAAAAAAATCTCATTATTTTGCTTGATATTTACACACTTTCAAGCAAGTGAGTAACAAACATAGTCAGGTACTGAAAATTCAGAGCTACAAAAAAATCATAGTAGCAACATTCTCCTGCACAAATACACAGTTATGTGAGAGCAATGTGCCTGACAGTTGTAGCATATGAATAGAGTATTTGTCATGCATACTCATCGTGGATACATTTCGGGCACCCCAAAGCTCTCCAAAAAGGCCACTTTTTGAATGAAATATTGGTCAAATAAGTAAAAAAGAGGATTACAAAATCTAATTGATGTGGCAATGTATAGCACGTGAGGTGTCAGAAGGTAACCTCCCTTTTAGAACTTGCTCAAGAAACTAGTGTATGACTGGCCATAAAGATTTACACACTATTCATTTTTGGAGAGGTTTGGAGAAGTTTGGGGACCCTTGAGCCTAGCTTGGTAAAAACTCATGTAGAATTTGATCCCTTTATTCAATCAGTTTCAAATTTTTCTCCAGTGTAGTAGACATATTGGGAAGCACTGGCACAAAATCTCTTCATGTGCTAAAAGGTGAAAAAATGACGACAGAATATAAACAAATGAAATGCGTTTCTTGGTTTTTTTATGTTTTTTTTCTGGGTATCTCCTTCCAGTGTGGTACTGAGTAAGACTTATATCAGATCTGAAGTTTTTTTCCTAATGGCCAGGGGGTTACCTTGAATTCAAGCCTTGAACCATGCCTGTGCTGTCTATATTTTGGAAGATAATGTGATTAAGGTCATAGCCCTCCAAGCGGAAATTGCCTGTGGGAGGCTGGGGATTTAACAGGTTAAAAAAAAAACTATTTTAATTCCAGGCTATAAGGCAAAAAAAGTTGAACATTTTGAAAGGGGGTGTAGACTTTCTATAGGCACTGTATGTTGTAACACATGTAGCAGGACAGGGGGCCTGCAATACAATGTTGTATGGCAGGGACACAGTAAAACCAAGGTAATTGCTTTTGTTTAATTTAATTGTTTATTTGTTTTGTTTAATTATCACCCCTGCACCTGGCAATTATTGAAAATTAGAGCAAGGTTGCAGGATATAAAAGGGAAGCAGTCAGTCTGATCTAGGCTGCTGCTGCTGAGTGAAGAGCCCTACTGAAAATTGTAAAGGTCTGTTTAAAACCTATGTTTTTGGTTTTATAAAAAATTGTATTAGTGTTTTGTTTTGGTGTTATGTCAGGTAAACAGCTTAGCTGTCCTGCATGATAGACAGGGACCGGCATATGTTTAGTGAGTGCTCAATGAGAGCTAGCTTTTTTTGTGTTTTGAATAAAAGTGCGCAGAAGCACTTAAAGTTTTTATCTCTGGGTCATGGTTTTTAATGGGAATGAACACGAACTACGGACAAGCCTGTTTACTGTGTGTGTGTGTGTGTGTGTGTGTGTGTGTGTGTGTGTGTGTGTGTGTGTGTGTGTATACATATATACACATAGTGCCTTGCAAAAGTATTCAGACCCCTGACCAATTCTCTCATATTACTGAATTACAAATGGTACGTTGAAATTTCATTCTGTTCGATATTTTATTTTAAAACAATGAAACTCAACATCAATTATTGAAAGATGGCATTGGTTTTATGTGGAGAAATATTTAAGAAATAAAAAACTGAAATGTCTTGCTTGCATAAGTATTCAACCCCCCACACATTAATATTTGGTAGAGCCACTTTTCGCTGCAATAACAGCTTTAAGTCTTTTGGGGTAAGTATGTACCAGCTTTGCACAGTGTTGGAGTGATTTTGGCCCATTCTTCTTGGCAGATTTGCTCCAGGTTTTTCAGGTTGGTTGAACAATGCTTGTGGACCACAATTTTCAAATGGTGCCACAGATTCTCAATGGGATTGAGATCAGGACTTTGACTGGGCCACTGTAGAACATTCACCTTTTTGTTCTTGACCACTCCAATGTTGCTTTGGCTTTGTGCTTGGGATCATAGTCCTGCTGAAAGGTGAATTTCCTCCCAATCTTCAGTTTTTTAGCGGACTTAAGCAGATTCTCTTGCAGTATTTTCTGTATTTTGCTCCATCCAATCTTCCTTCAGTTGTAACAAGATGCCCAGTCCCTGCTGATGAGAAGCATCCCCACAGCATGATGCTGCCACCAGACTTCACTGTAGGGATGGGCAGTGTTAGGTTTGCG
The DNA here is from genome assembly GCF_017654505.1 of Polyodon spathula. Classification (NCBI taxonomy): domain Eukaryota; kingdom Metazoa; phylum Chordata; class Actinopteri; order Acipenseriformes; family Polyodontidae; genus Polyodon; species Polyodon spathula. The sequence goes on from NC_054543.1 coordinate 26,161,868, forward strand.
CCACACATAGCGCTTTTAGTTTTGGACAGAAAGCTCTATCTTGGTCTCATCTGACCAAAAAACCTTTTCCCACATCGCAGCTGGGTCACTCTCATACTTTCTGGCCAACTCCAAACATGCTTTCAGATGGTACTTTTTGAGTAACGGCTTCTTTCTTGCCACCCACCCATACAGGCCAGTGTTATGCAGAGCTCTTGATATGGTTGTCTGGTGCACCATTACTCCACTCCCAGCCATTGAACTGTATAGCTCCTTCAAAGTGACTGTTGGCCTCTCTGTGGCTTCTCTCTCAAGTCTCCTTCTTGTTTGAGCGCTGAGTTTTGAGGGACTGCCTTTTCTTGGCAGTGCCTGGGTGGTGTGATGCAACTTCCACTTCTTGATTATTAAGAACATAAGAACATAAGAAAGTTTACAAACGAGAGGAGGCCATTCGGCCCATCTTGCTCGTTTGGTTGTTAGTAGCTTATTGATCCCAGACTCTCATCAAGCAGCTTCTTGAAGGATCCCAGGGTGCCAGCTTCAACAACATTACTGGGGAGTTGATTCCAGACCCTCACAATTCTCTGTGTAAAAAAGTGCCTCCTATTTTCAGTTCTGAATCCCACTTTGACTAATATCCGTTTGTGACCCCTGGTCCTTGTTTCTTTTTTCAGGCTGAAAAAGTCCCTTGGGTTGACACTGTCAATACCTTTTGGAATTTTGAATGCTTGAATTAGGTCGCCACATAGTCTTCTTTGTTCAAGACTGAACAGATTCAATTCTTTTAGCCTGTCTGCATATGACATGCCTTTTAAACCCAGAATAATTCTTGTCGCTCTTCTTTGCACTCTTTCTAGAGCAACAATATCTTTTTTATTGTGACCAGAACTGAACACAATATTCAAGATGAGGATTTACTAGTGCATTGTACAGTTTTAACATTACTTCCCTTGATTTAAATTCAACACTTTTCACAATGAATCCGAGCATCTTGTTGGCCTTTTTTACAGCTTCCCCACATTGTCTAGATGAAGACATTTCTGAGTCAACAAAAACTCCTAAGTCTTTTTCATAGATTCCTTCTCCAATTTCAGTATCTCCCATACGATATTTATAATGTACATTTTTATTTCTGCATGCAGATTAAATGTCTTTTGCCATGTGTCTGCCCAGTTCTGAATCTTGTCTAGATCATTTTGAATGACCTTTGCTGCTACAACAGTGTTTGCCACTCCCCCTACTTTTGTGTCGTTTGGAGCAGGTCACCCACGAGTGGAGCTCCTGCTTATCCTTTTGCGAAAGTTTAAAAAACAGTTGTTTAAAGTTTTATTTTGGAAAATTTTTGTTTCTATTCATTTATCTAAAGTAGTGGTGCACCTTTTAGTTAAAGAATTTTAGTTTTTGAACGGTTCTTTTCTTTAAAATAAGTGTTTGTTTGTTTTGGTTTGTTTGTCTCCCTGCACTTGCATTGTAAGTGCAGGGGGGCGGCCATTTTGGATTTTTTCTTTTTGATTGATTTTTATTTTTCCTTCTTTCAATTTTAACTTTGGTTTCTTACTTTTATTTTAGGTGCTTTTTGATTTTTTAATTAAGAGCACATTATCTCGTTTATTTTAAAATTATTTTTGCTTTGGAAAACTGTTTTTGACTTTGTTTTAAAAATCCCCTGCTCTTGCCTTGGGCAGAGTAGGGGAAGGGCAGGCACTTTTGTCTGCCCTGTTTCTTATTTTTATTATTTTTTAGTTGAAGGTTTTTATTTTTAAAAAAAGAAAACCTTTAACTGGATTTATTTATTTTGATTATTTATATTGTTTTCATTTTATCTCGTTTTATTTTCTTGGGTGGGGAATAAAACAGGATAAGTTAAAAAAAAAAAAAAAAAATCCTTTCTTTGCTTTTTTTGATTTTTCATTTTTGTTTGTGCCCCTGTGCTATTGGAGCGCAGGGGTGCATGTGTGTGTTTGTTTGTTTATTTAAAAAAAAAAAAAAAAAAAATAAATACTTTTTGATTTTTTGTTTGCCCCTGGGGTGTTTTTATTTTTGTTTTTTTTAAAAAAAAAAAAAAAAAAAAAAAATCATTTTTTTGGAAAAATAAAGAAAAAAAAAAAAACTTTAGTTCCTTTTTTTCCTATTTTGTATTGCGCACCCCTGCACTATTGGAGTGCAGGGGTGAGTCTGTCTGTTTCGTTTTCTTTTTGTTTAAATAAATAAATAAAAATAAAAAATTTAAAAATGAGCGGGCAAGCTCAAGAAGCCCCGATAAAGTGGGCAAAGGTGGCTGCAGCGGAAGCTGCAGCACCTTTTAAAAACATTACCAGGAGGCACGGAGTCCGGTGCCTCCTGAAGGACTCCCTCTCGATTGAGGGCTTTGTCAAGGCCATGGCCAAGGTGGTGGGGCCATCGGCGATCGTGGCGGCCTCTAAAATGTACGGGAAAGCCGTATTTTTCTTAAAATCGGAGGCCGCCGCGAACACGGCAATCGAGAGGGGTCTCGCGGTGGCGGGGATTTTTATCCCCGTCGAACCGCTCGCGGGCCTGGGCACTAGGGTCGTCCTTTCAAACGTGCCACCTTTCTTGAAGGACGACCTGCTCAGGCCCCATTTGCAAGCCTTGGGGGAGATAAAAACATCTATCCACCCCCTCCCCCTAGGCTGCAAAGACCAGCACCTCCGCCACATTTTATCATTCCGCCGCCAGGTGACCATTCAACTGGCGGGTCAGGACGTGGCGGAGGGCAGCTTCGTGGTCCCCTTCGAGGGGACCAATTATGTCATTTTTTACTCATCGGAGGAGGTGCGGTGCTACCACTGCAAGGAGCTGGGGCACCAGAAGAAGAGGTGCCCCAAGCTCCAGCAGGGCGCAAAGCCACCCGCGCCCGCACCGCGCCCCTCCGAGTCCACCTCGCCCCCGGGGCCCTCAAAGAGGCCCGCGGAGGGGGGCAAGACAACACCCGCCCCCCTGCCGGTAACATCAAAGGGGGGGAAGGGGGAGGAGGCCCCCGAGGCGGCCGGACCCTCCGCGCCTACCGTAAGCGCGCCGGGGGAGAAAGCCGCCGGGTGGACCGTGGTCGCCGGCCGTAGCAAAAAGAAGGTGGCGGCGGCCGGGTCCACCGGGGAGGCCAAGCAGGGGGAGACGAAACCCGCCGCCTCATCGTCTGGCGGCGGGTCAGGGGGCGCTCCTGAAAAGGAGACTCCCTCGCCGGAACCCCCTGCGAGGCAGGGCGGCTCTCGCACCGCCGCGGAGGGGGACGTTGAAACACCCGCCGAGGCAGAGGCGGGCTCCGAGGAGCCCGCGCTCGTGTCGGCTGCCGGAGCGCGGAAAGGAGGGGAAGAACCGGAGAGGGCAGAAGACGCCGCCCTCGAGGTAGATCCCCTCCCGGAAGTGCAAAGGAGCCGCGAGACCTGTCCCCGACCCACCGCCGAGGGGCCGGTCTCCGTCGCGGTCACCGAGGGGGCGCAGGAGGAGCCCCCGAAAGAGCCGGTGACCGCGGCCGAGGGCGGGGAAGAACCCGAGAGGGTAGATCCCCTCCCTCCGAGGGTCGGGGATGGGCCTGAGACCGTGCCTCGGCCCCCGAAAGAGGGACCCAAGCCGTCGGGTTCGGCGGCGCCCCCTAAATCCAGGGTGCAGACGACGCCCGCGAGGGTCCCTCCGCCGATGTCTCCCGCGCCGTCCTCCGGGGGTGGGACGCCGGGAGACTCGGTGAAAATCAAAATAAGACGCAACGCGCTCACTCACCAACGTGAGTGCGTTGTGCTTCTTCACCGCGAGGGGGGCGGTGGAGAACCGGAGGAGAGGGAGGAGGAGTCGAAGTCCGCGTGCGGCGCGGGCTCGGAGGCTCCGTCCGCCTCTTCTCCGAACATCCCTGCGGCGGAGCTCCTGGACTTCTTGGAGGCCACCACCCACCGCAGGGATAAGGTTCAGCTGGCCCTGGACAAATGGGGGGATTTCGAGAGAGTCCTAAACTCTGTGAGATCCTTCCTCAGGGCCGGCCACGCCAGCAAGACTTCGGGCACGTGCGTGCACATTCGTGCCCGAAAGCTGCACGACCAGCTGGTGAACTTCGGGAGATCTCAGGGTCTCCCGTGAGTGTCGCCAGCCGCTCCTGACAGAGGACCATGTATGCCATCAGTACCGTCAATGTTAACGGGTGCAAGGACCATTTCCGCAGGGCCCAGGTAATCTCCTACCTGAAAAAGGGAGGTTACTCTGTGTGCTTCCTGCAGGAAACCCACTTGACACCGCAGGCCGAGGCCAACTGGCTGCTAGAGTGGGGGGGGGGGAGAGTGTCGTTTAGCCACCTCACCGAGTCATCTTGTGGGGTGGCGACGCTCTTCTCCGGGTCCTTCGTTCCGACGGTACTCGATGTGGTCAACGTCGTGCCGGGCCGTCTCTTACACCACCGGATCCGGGACGGGGACGCTACCGTTCACCTCTTGAACGTGTACGCTCCGTCCACGGGTCCGGCGAGGGTTCACTTCTTCCGCCAGATGTCCGCCCACCTGAACACCATCGGCGCCGACGAGCTCGTGGTCCTCGGGGGGGACTTCAACTGCACCCTCGAGGCCGCGGACCGGGTGGGGCGGGAACCCTACCCGCTCTCGTCGGCGGCCCTGAGAGAGCTGATCGCTCGGCTCTCTCTGGTGGACATCTGGCGGTGGCAACACCCGGACGCCTCGGCCTTCACCTACACCCGGGTGAGGGAGGGGCGGGTGTCCCAGTCCCGGATCGACAGGTTCTACGTCTCGCGGAACCACGCTCACTGCGTTCGCTCCTCCGACATCAGGCCGGCGCCGTTCACGGACCACAACCTGGTGGTCGTGACGGTGGCCGTGGCGCCAGCTAGGCACGCCGCTGCCTACTGGCACTTCAACAACAGCCTGTTGGAGGACGAGCGCTTTGAGCGGTCTTTCCGGGACTTTTGGACGGTCTGGCACGGCAGGCGATCTCGCTTCCCCACGTGGCGTCAGTGGTGGGACGTGGGGAAAGCGCAGATCAAGATCCTCTGTCAGGAGTACACGAGGGGCGCGAGCAGGCGGAGGGACTCGCGGATCGAGCGGCTGGAAAGGGAGCTGCTCGGTCTGGAGAGCCGCCTGGCTCGCGGGGACCAACTCGAGCAGAGCGCGTACGAGGAGAAGAAGAGCACCCTGCGGGACCTGCGGCTCCAGCGGTCCCGGGGGGCGTTTGTGCGCTCGCGGGTCCAGTTCCTTCGGGAGATGGACCGCAGCACACACTTCTTCTACGCGTTGGAGAAAAAGAAGGGAGACCGTAAAAACATCACCTGCCTCCTGGCGGAGGACGGCTCCCTTCTGACGGATCCGGAGAGCGTGAACGAGAGGGCCAGGGCCTTCTACTCTGCCCTCTTCTCTCCGGATCCCGTCGACTCCGACGCGTGCAGGGTTCTGTGGGACGGGCTTCCCACGGTCAGCGGGGGCGTGCGGGACGAGTTCGAGGGCCACCTGACCCTGGCCGAGCTCACCGACGCCCTCAGTCAGATGCCCTACAACAAATCGCCGGGCATCGACGGGCTGACCGTGGAGTTCTACAAGAAGTTTTGGGACTTGCTGGGGCCCGCCTTTGCGCGGGTCCTGGCGGAAGCCTACGAGACCGGGGAGATGCCCCTTTCGATGAGGCGGGCTGTTATCACGCTCCTGCCCAAGAAAGGGGATCTGCGCAGCCTCAAGAACTGGCGCCCGGTCTCGCTGCTATGCACGGACTACAAAATCGTGGCCAAGGCCGCCTCCCTGAGGCTCAAGTCCGTGCTGGCAGACGTGATCCACCCCGACCAGTCCTACACGGTCCCGAACCGGACGATTTTCGACAACATCTTCCTGGTTCGGGACCTCCTGCACTACTGCAGGAGGACCGGTCGGTCGGTCGCCTTCCTCTCCCTGGATCAGGAGAAGGCGTTCGACCGGGTGGATCACGAATATCTCTTCGGAACCCTGCGAGCATTCGGATTCGGGCCGCGCTTCGTGGGCCTGTTCCGGATGCTGTACGCCTCTGCCGAGTGCTTGATCAAAGTCAACTGGTCCCTGACCGCGCCCCTCGCTTTCAGGAGAGGAGTACGTCAGGGCTGCCCTCTGTCCGGACAACTGTACGCGCTGTGCATCGAGCCCTTCCTCTGCCTCCTTCGCGGGAGGCTCACGGGGTTGGCGCTCGGCGCGCCGGACACGAGGGTGGTCCTGTCGGCTTACGCCGACGACGTGCTCCTGGTGGCCTCGGATCCGGCCGATCTGGAGAGGATGCGGAGCTGCCAGAGCGTCTACTCTGCCGCGTCCTCTGCCAGGATCAACTGGACCAAATGCTCCGGGTTACTGGTGGGTCCCTGGCGGGCGGACTCCCTCCCTGCCGCGCTCCAGCAGTTCCAGTGGAGCGCGGACAGCTTCAAATACCTGGGAGTCCACCTGAGCCCCGCGGAGGCCTCGGTCGCCGCCAACTGGACGGAGTTGGAGGACAAGGTGGCTGCGCGACTGAGGTCGTGGTCGGGTCTGCTCAAACTGCTTTCCTTCAGGGGAAGGGCTCTGGTCATTAACCAACTGGTGGCGTCGATGCTTTGGCATCGACTCACCGTCCTGAGCCCGCCCCCTGAGTTTGTGGCCAGGGTCCAGAGGAAGCTGACGGACTTCTTCTGGGCCGGAAAGCACTGGGTCTCTGCGGCGGTTCTGAGCCTCCCTCTCGCCGAGGGGGGGCAAGGGTTGGTGTGCATCAGGAGCCAGGTGCACACCTTCCGCCTCCAGACCCTGCAGAGATACCTGTACGCAGACCCGGCCCCGCAGTGGTGCACGCTGGCGTCCCTCCTTTTGCGCCAGCTGCACGACCTGGGCTACGACCGGCAGCTCTTCTGGATCGACCTGCGGGGAATCCGTCTCCCCGAGCTGCCGGTCTTCTACCAGGACCTGCTCAGGACCCGGAGCATGTTTTCCGTCGGCCGAGACGCCGTGCCGACCGAGGGCCAAGGACTCCTGCTGGAGCCCCTGCTGCACAACCCCCACCTAGGTGCGCAGGCGTTGGAGTCCCCCTCGGTGCGGCGCGCGCTGATCTCGGCCAAGGTGACCAGAGTCTGGGATCTCCTGGATCGCGAACGCTCGGCGTGGCTGGCGCCCGAGGCGCTCGTCGCCAGGGCGGCTCGGGTGTCCGTCCGGACGGCCGGCCGAGCGATCCGGGAGTGCAAAGCAGCGTTGCACCCAGACTCTGTCAGGTATCTCGAGGGAGTTCTCAGGACCGGCGAGCCATCTACCCCCACCCCCCCGACCCCCGGCTCTCCGGTCCTGCTGATCGAACCCAAGGCCCGAGCCCCCCCTCGGCCCCCCCTCGAGAACAACCTGAGCAGGATCTCGCAGTTCTCCTCGACCCCCTTGCCATCGGCGTCGAGGAGGACCCTGTACGCGATGACGCTCCACACCCTCCATTTCCCCGCCCTCGTCTCCCGCCGAGACACCGCTTGGCGGGAGACCCTCCGACCGCCGGAGGGCGTCGGTCCCCAGTGGGAGGCCCTTTACTCCCCGCTGGTCTCCAGGGGAGCTGGGGACCTGGGCTGGAGGGTCCTGCACGGAGCGCTCGCGTCAGGAGAGATCCTGCGTCACTTTACCGACTCGGACGCCACATGCCCTTTCTGCGGTCAGTCCGAGTCGGTGGCTCATATTTATTTTTTATGCGCCAGGCTGCAGCCGTTCTTCCTGCTGCTGAAGAACCTCTTGCTGCAGTTCTGGCTGCACTTTTCACCCACCCTCCTCATCTTCGGGCACCCTGTTCGTGGCTCCAGCAAAAAGAGAGACCTCCTCGTCAATCTGCTCCTGGCTCTTGCTAAACTGGCCATTTACAAGACCAGGAAGCGGAAGATGAGCGGGGAAGGTCTCTTTGACTGCGGGGCCATGTTCAGGGCCCTCCTCCGTTCCCGGATTCATTTAGAGCACGCCCACGCGGAGTCTGCTGGCGACATGGCATCATTTGTCGACCAGTGGACCCTAGGGGGCGTGCTCTGTACCACCTCCCCTTTTGTTTTGAACATTTAATTTGCAGACTTTTTGACCGGTTTTCATTGATTTACTTAAATGCCTAACTATTTAGCATCCTCTATTAAGAGGATGCTAATTTGTATTTTTTTCTCCAGCCGTCATTTACGGTGACGTTTGCCTTTTAGGCATTTAAATAGGCCTACTTTTGTGTCATCTGCAAATTTAACAAGTTTTCTTACTATACCAGAATCTAAATCATTAGTGTAGATTAGGAATAGCAGAGGACCTAATACTGATCCTTATGGTACTCCACTGGTTACCACACTCCATTCTGAGGTTTTTCCTCTAATCAGTACTTTCTATTTTCTACATGTTAACCACTCCCTAATCCATGTACATGTGTTTCCTTGAATCCCAACTGCGTTCAGTTTGAGAATTAATCTTTTGTGCAGGACTTTGTCAAAAGTTTTCTGGAAATCTAAATAAACCATGTCATATGCTTTGCAATTATTCATTATCCATGTTGCATCCTCAAAAAAATCAAGCAAGTTAGTTAGGCACGATCTCCCTTTCCTAAAACCATGTTGACTGCCTCCCAGGACCCTGTTACCATATAGATAATTTTCCATTTTGGATCTTATTACCATTTCCATAAGTTTGCATATAATAGAAGTCAGGCTTACTGGTCTGTGGTTACCTGGTTCAGTTTTGTTTCCCTTTTTGTGGATCGGTATTACGTTTGCAATTTTCCAGTCTGTCGGTACAACCCCTGTGTCAAGAGACTGCTGCATGATCTTGGTTAGCGGTTTGTAAATTACTTCTTTCATTTCTTTGAGTACTACTGGGAGGATCTCACCCGGCACAGGGGATTTATTTATTTTAAGAGCTCCTTGTCCCTTTAACACTTCTGACTCGGTTATGCTAAAGTTATTTAAAACTGGATGACATGTGGGGCATGTTGTCAGTATATTCCTTTGTAAAAAAGTAATCATTTAATATATTTGCTATTTTTTCTTATTATCTCTTATTGTCTTTTTCTATTATCTGCCTTTTTTCTCTGAATATTTTTTTAATTGATCTATTAAACCATTTTGGCAATTTAGTTTTACATTTAGATTTGTCTACTTTAGGGATGTAATTGTTTTGCGCCAGAGTACTACATTTTTGAAGAATAACCATCCTTCTTCTGTGGGTGTTTTCTCTTTTTTTCTCCAGTCTACTTCTGTTAGTCTCTGTTTCATACCTTCATAGTTTGCTTTTCTAAAATTGTAAACCTTAGCTTTAGTCATTCCTTTTGGGGTTTTAAAAAACACTTCATATCAGACCATGTTGTGGTCTGAGTTTGCCAGTGGTTTCTGACCTCTGTTTTAGTTATTCTGTCTTCGTTATTTGAAAAGAATAAATCAAGGCATGCCTCCCCTCTAGTCGGTGCCTTGACAAATTGTGTTAGGAAGCAGTCATTTGTCATTTCCACCATTTCAATTTCATCCTTCATGCTACTCATCGGGTTTTCCCATTTTATATGGGAGAAGTTGAAATCCCCCATTAGTATGGTTTCTCCTTTGCTACGCGCATTTCTAATGTCATTGTATAACAGATTATTTTGCTCACCGGTATATAGCATGCTCCTATTATTATGCCCTTTGAACTTTTGTCTGTTATTCTGACCCATATTGATTCGGCTTTATTTTCTTTGTCCAGGTTTAACACCTGGGCTTCAAGACTGATTTTTATGTATAGCGCTACCCCTCCTCCTCTTCTGTCCTGCCTGTCTTTCCTATACAGTGTATACCCACAAATATTATATTCGTCCCCATCACTCTCAGACAACCAAGTTTCTGTAACACCTATCACATCATAGTTACTTGTTAGTGCAGTAGCTTCAAGTTCTAGAATTTTGTTTCTGATATTTCTAGCATTTAGATAAATAGTATTGATCCAACTGTGCTCACTGGGATATCCAAACACTTGGATATTATTTTGTACCCTTTCCCTAATCTATGCATTTGTATTACTTTATCTCTAACTTCTGTAGAATGCTCTTAGGTCTTCATTTTCCTTCAGATTCACAACCTTACCACTGATCCTTCAACAGTGGGGTTTTTATCCAGAAAATGTGACAGCAACTTTAATGGTTCACAGGTGGAGGCCAATGGTAAGGGAATTGTGTCCTCGTTAGGGCAATTTCTTTCAATGGTGCAAACTGGGAGCTTCCACAGCACAGGGGTTGAATACTTATGCAAGCAAGTTATTTTAGTTTTTATTTTTCTTAAATATTTCCCAACATAAAACCAATTTCACCTTACAATAATTGATTCTGAGTTTCAGTGTTTAAAAATAAAATATCCAACAGAATGAAAGTTCAATGTACCATTTGTAATTCAGTAATATGAGAGAATTGGTCAGGGGTCTGAATACTTTTGCAAGGCACTATATATATATATATATATATATATATATATATATATATATGGACTGGAAAGAAGGGCTATAGTGGAAAATTATTGACCTGAGGGAAGACTATTGTTACTGATTGGGGGCTACAATACCCAAAGCCACAGTTTGAGGGCATTGCCCCCTGAAGGTAACAATAGTCTTCCCTCAGGTCAATAATTTAGCCCTATTGCCCTGAGCAATACATATTTAATATGAGTCAGTCAAAATAATAAGAGCGGCAAGTTTGGAGATAAGATAGGCAAGTAAATATGACTTTATATACTGTAAAGCCATAAATATTTGCAAACCTTTTATTGTGTGTTTTTTGCATATGAAGAAAAAACATTTTTGGTATGGATATCTTAGTGCTGTTCATATAATGAAGTAATATACTGCCACCAGTGCAACAGGTCGCCCACATTTCTGGAGCAAAATAGGTTTTATGGGTGTGATTCACCAGATATTTTTGTCACAAATATTTATGGCTTTACAGTATTTTGTTTAAATATAGTTGGTACAGCATAAGTAAATAACATAAATAAACAAAAGAAAATGTTTTGAAGTTCAAACCACAAGTTTCTTGCTTTCGTAGTATGTTTTGTAATTCATTTTCATAATTCAAGTCACAGAATTGCCTTTCAGCAGATTTTTTATTCACCATTTTATCTTATTGTTAGGAGGTGGAGGGTGTTCCTTTCAAAATGGACAGGACTGATAGTGATGTGAAACAATCTCCTGACAGGTGGAGATTATTGCCCCGGTGGTGTAAGGATGTTAGGGCAAGTCTATTTTTTATCCTTTCATAAGGTTATAACCAATCACAGGCCAGAATTTTCAGTAAACTCGACACAAGAACCCTTCACAGAGGACACTGGATGTCATATTTGAATCATTTCACCCCTCCTGTGTGCATTAAAAGTTTTCTATACCACTGAGCTGTATTGTTCTAAACCTTTGTTAATATAAAATACAAATCTCATTTCTTTCTGAAGTATGGCTGTGTGACAGAAATACAATGAGTTCTGGTATGGGTCATGTTCGAGCCTGGGGTGATTGAGCATTCTAGAAGCGAGTGGTGCAGTCCTATTATCATAGTGGCCAAGATGGACGGCACCAACCGCTTCTGTGTAGATTTCAGAAAGGTAAACGCTATTGCCAAGTTCAATGCGTACCCCATGTCTCGGGTCGACGAACTTCTACATAGACTGGGAAAAGTGAGATTTATCTCCACACTGGACCTGACAAAGGGATACTGGCAGATCCCCTTAACCCGCAGCTCTACAGAGAACCGCATTTTCAACACCAGAAGGGCTGTTTCACTTTAAAAGCATGCCAGTGGGCTACCTGGTGCGCCCGCTGCCTTTCAGAGACTGATGAACCAGGTTTTATGTCCACATCATGAATATGCAGCAGTTTATGTTGATGACGTAGTTATTTACAGCTCCACCTGGCGAGAGCATTTGGTTAGGATTGCAGCCGTCCTTCAGTCTCTAAGGGCAGCCCAGCTGCCAGCTAACTTGAGGAAATGTGTGTTTGCCAAAACAGAGACTCAATATTTGGGATTTTCAATGGGGAATGGAAGGGTGAGACCTGCAGTCACCAAAATCCAGGCTTTGGTTGATGCAGTGATCCCCAAAACCAAGACTCAGGTGAGGTCACTACTGGGATTAGCCGGTTATTACCGTCACTTTATCCCGAGTATGCCACAGTGGTTAACTTGTTAGTTGACCTCACCAAAAAGAGTGCTCCAAATATAATTACGTGGTCAACTGAGTGTCAGGGGGCATTTGATGCGATTTTTGAGTGTTGGTAATTGTCTAGTCCCGTTTTGTTTGGCTCCACACCTTACACATTGTTGTGTTTTTCTTTTTGGTCACGAGACCCAGATTATAATTAAAACCCCATTTCCTACCGGATTACAATTGTTTGTGATTTCTTGTGCACTGCATCACCTCTACACCTGTTACATTCACCGGCCAAATTGCCACAGGCTGTTTAAGCCAAGTCCTGTAATATGCTAGCATTTAATAGCCATTTATGTGATTTTTCTGGTTTCCTCCTCACATCTATTATAAGATCTACATTGACATTGTCAGATTTTTGCATTATCTTCTATATCGCATTTACTGACAGCCATAACTAGAGTTTTGAAGATTAGAAAAAATTGTAGATGATACTTTGTGCACTGAGGAATAGAATGTATAATCCCTTTCCTTGGAATTTATTTATCACCATATACCTAACAGGCCAAGTGCTCTGCTTAGTTCTGCCAGAGCTTTACAGTTACTGGGATTCGTAATATTCCACGGTGTTGATTTATCCAGAAACAAGTCCTGGTTCTGGTTGAAATCTCCCCCTGTAACTACAGACAGGTCTTCCAACTCCAAAATAAGTTTCCCTATATTAACAAAGGACCCTGGGTCCACCGGGTCTATGATTATCACCAACAATTTATCACCAGGTATAATTCATCACCAGTGACAATTCATCACGGAGGGTACATTATCATATCACAGCTGTTTAAAATGCTACAGGTGAAAATGATCGCTGTGGCACTTTTTTGTTTTGCTTGATTGTTTATTAGTTGGGTGGTTACAAGCTAGTAAAAGTTAATACATTATGGGTTTTATTTATGTAATTTGTAAGTGAATATTTACTGTATCGTATGTGATTTATCATAGCTCTACTTGGCTTTAGCACAGCTTTTATGATATATGGTGGCCTTAATCGGTGAGTTATTGTCGCTGGTCATGAATTGTTGGTGATGAGAAGTTTGTGATGAATTGTCACTGGTCATGAATTGTTGGTGATGAGAAGTTTGTGATGAATTGTGGGTGATGAAAAGTGTGTGACAAATTGATGGGATACCGGGTCCACCACATTCGGCGCATGTAAGTTTCCCAGAATTAAATGACGGTTGCTTACTGTTGCCAATAATATCAAGATTCTTCCTCCATTGTCACTTATTTCCTTCTCGAGTGCCACATTTAATGACTTTGCAAAAAGTATTGATATCCATGTTTCTTAGACTCATACAGTGGCTCTCAAAAGTATTCACCCCTTGGATTTTTCCACATTTTATTGTGTTACAACATGGAATCAAAATGGATTTAATTAGGAGTTTTTGCCACCGATCAACACAAAAAATGTCCATAATGTCAAAGTGAAAAATGAAATCTACAAATGGTTCTAAATTAATTACAAATACAAAACAGAAAATAATTGATTGCATAAGTATTCACCCCCTTGAGTCAATATTTGGTAGCTTCACCTTTGGCAGCAATTACAGCCATGAGTCTATTTGGATAAGTGTCACAAAGATGGCTGTAGTGGGTGACGTCAGACCAGAACCAGGAACCAACACAGAATAAACAGAGAAGTGGAGTTTGGTGAAGCTGAGCGATTGTTTGCTCGCAGCATTTAATAATGAAACAGACAGAAAATAAAAGGTTGTAAAGACAAACAAAACACAGGGCACAGTCTTGGCAGCCAAAACAAAGAGAAAAGCAAAAAAGAACTACACAGATAAACACAATGAGCTGCAATTATTATATACATTACTTTTTTTACTTTCTACTCTCCACACCCATTCTCCACTCACCAAACACACAACCCTGAGTGAGTGAAAACATACTGCTTTTATGCAGCTGTACCGAGACTCGATTGCTAATCAATCATTCAATTGGAGTCTTGGTACAACTGCACATGAATAAAGTACAATTCCCAGTGCTCGCATGTTATTTCGTTTTACCTGCACATGAAGTGCTGTCCAATCCTCGTGCCTAAATACAAATATACATTTTAAACCACTCGGGTTACACAGACCAATTTATATCCCGTGTACCAATACACCAACATTAACACACTACACGTAACATACAACACCGAAATACACACACAGGGGCGGGGCAACATTGCCACAATAAGTCTCTACCAGCTTTATAATTTCTGCCCATTCTTCTTTGCAAAATTGCTCAAGCTCCGTCAAGCTGGATGGGGACCTTTGGTGAACAGCAATTTTCAAATCTTTCCAAACTTATTCTCAATTTAATTGAGGTCCGGGCTTTGACTGGGCCACTCCAATACATTGACCTTTTTGTTTTTAAGCCACTCCAGTATGGTTTTGGCTGTATGTTTGAGGTCATTGTCCTGCTGGAAGATGAATCTTCTCCCAAGTCCCAGGTCTCTTGCTTAGCGTTGAGGCCAAAAAGCTCTATTTTGGACTCATCAGACCATAGAATCTTCTTCCACTTGGTCTCAGAGTATCCCACATGCCTTCTGGCAAACTCTAGCCAAGATTTGATGTGAGTGTTTTTTCAACAATGGCTTTCTTTTTGCCACTCTCCCATAAGACCAGTTTTGTGAAGCACCCAGGCTATTATTGCCGTATGTACAGTGTCTCCCAGCTGAGCCGTGGAAGACTGTAACTCCTTTAGAGTTGTCATAGGCCTCTTGGTGGCCTTCCTGACTAATGCCCTTCTAGCCCGGATACTCAGTTTTTGAGGACAGACTGTTCCAGACAGATTCACAGTTGTGCCATATTCTTCTTAATGGACTTTATTGTGCTCTGGGGGATATTCAATGCCTTGGAAATGTTCTTATATCCTACCCCTGATTTGGTGCTTTTGAAGAACCTTATTCTGGATTTGCGACAGGTGTTTTTAACCTGAATTCATGTGAAACACCTTAATTGCACACAGATGGATTTCATTCAACTAATTATGTGACTTGTAAAGACAATTGGTTACACGAGAGCTTATTTAAGTGTGTAATAGCAAAGGGGGTGAATACTTATCCGATCAATTATTTTCTGTTTTATATTTGTAATTAATTTAGAACAATTTGTAGATTTTATTTTTCACTTTGACATTATGGACTTTTTTTCTGTTGATCAGTAGCAAAAACTCCTAATTAAATCCATTTTGATTCCATGTTGTAACAAAATAAAATGTGGAAAAGTCCAAGGGGGGGTGAATACTTTTGAGAGCCACTGTACATGTGGAAACAGTGAAGGCAAGGCAGATACCTACACATAATTTAGAGACATATAATGAGGGGAACATGTTTTTGTTATAATATATTATACTAACACACTACTTGGTGTGACTGCTCAGAACCAGCGAAGAGGACTTGGTTGTAGCGGATCACCCACATCCATCTTTAATTTAAAAAAACGTCAGGAATGTTGTAACACGGAAAAGAGAAATAACAGCAAATATTATTCTGCTTGGTTTGAGTAATTTTTTTTTACAGCACACATTCTATGCACAGGCGACTACATTCACAAATCTACTATACACTGTTAGTAAAGGAAGTGGGATCAAGTGGTAAGGCCATCTGAAGTTGCATATTCCTGAGAAAAACAGGAAGATGGTTAAGTTAGCCAGCAGCACTTTCTCCAACGAACAACTACTGACAGCTGGAAAAAAAACTGAAACAGCCAAGATGATAACGCAACAATAGCTTTTTCAAGGCTACCTCAGAACATGGCATATCACATCTTTTGAACACATGGGGTACACACACACACTCTACATTCATTTGTGTGTGTATGTATTGAGAAACCTGAACTTTTCCTGCATTCTTAATATATCTCACTCAGACCATGCAACAACATGGGCAGACATTTTTAACCATTTTACAATTCTCTTGTTATAGTAAGAAGGAATATGTCCTTAATTATCTCTCCCTTTGTAATCTCACACACCAGGCCATGTATGTGTGGGGAAACAGGATAAGATGTGGTTACTTTATAGAGTAGATTTGGGCATAGGTGTTAAAAAACACGATCACACCTGATAGTCAGGTTCCCACAGACAAGGTGTCGTGCTTTAGCCAGGGGGGTTGTGGCACGTAAAAGTACTAACACCTAGTAACAGAGAAGAGCCTTAATCACAAGATGTTATCACTTTACCACTGGTTACGTGCTAGAAACAGGGGAGGGGAACCACCCTGTACTAGTGGTATTTAACATCTTGTAAATTTGTAAGAACTTAGAATCTATCTGTTCTGTGCTTGGGACATGATTATTTGCATTGATGATTTTAATAAATCTATCATTATTTGAAGAAAATAACTTTGTGTATTTTCTTAAGAGACATCTGAACTCACTTTTAAATCAACATAAGCCTGCAACAAAAACTGTACCTTCTTTAATTCTTTGACTGTTACCAAGTCTGTCTCTGTTATGCTTTTCTGTTATTTTTCCTTTCCTTCTCTGTTGTCGCTGGAGGAGCAGCGTGTTTGCAGTGGAATAAACTGTGAGTACATCTGATATATATAACTTCCTGTTTAAGAGCGCAAGAAATGCATTTTGTTTGTTGCAATGTGTAACTCAAAGGAGTTACCTAATAAATGCAGAGAATTTGATCATTGCCTCATTTCTGAGTTAATTTGAATATAGAAACAATTGAGGTTGATAACATATTATCGGCTTGGTAGATCATAGCTAAACTAACACTGTAAAACTAATTTGATAAATTAGTTATTGGAATATTGAATTCCATTCTGAGAGAATGGGAAGTTGAATTAATTCTTATGCATTTGATATAAAACATGATCAATTACAACGAGAAACAAGTATTGAAAATACTAATGCA
This sequence comes from Polyodon spathula, assembly GCF_017654505.1. Classification (NCBI taxonomy): domain Eukaryota; kingdom Metazoa; phylum Chordata; class Actinopteri; order Acipenseriformes; family Polyodontidae; genus Polyodon; species Polyodon spathula. The sequence goes on from NC_054543.1 coordinate 26,178,837, forward strand.
AAGTAGACGCTTTGTGTGATCAACCATAATTAATATTAGTATATTAACCCTTTGAGGAGTACGAGCCTGAAAGAGAACACAAGTAGCTGACTTAAGGTTGTTCGATCGCAGGGAAGGGGAGACAGAGCCACCCTTTTCGCGCGGGGCACATGGCCGCTATGCGACTAATAAAAATCACAGCTGAGTGCACAATACATGTAAGTAGTAATTACTATAAGTATGTACAATAATCGCAATAAAGTGTAATTACACAAGCAAACATATAAGTAATATAAGTAAAGATATTGTTCGTAGATCTCTCTCACTTTCAGGTTGGTGAAAGGTAAAATGATGACGATATTTGTGTCAGCAGTCTTTATGCCCCTGGGGGGCAGGTTGACTGCTTCATAGACTATGTGCAGATTTGATATCATATTCAGATTATCACAGTCTTTAGGTCTAGGCTGCAAAAGCCTTGACATTAAGAATGGCATGTCTTTTCTTAGGCAGGTGATTGTATTTCCACATAATCCAGGGCAGGAGCTCAGTGTAGCTGAATGAAAAAAGACATTGTGTGACAACAGACTCAGTGAAATGTTTCAACTGTAAAGAAGACAGGCCCTTAAAATCTCTCTACCCAAAATTGAGAATAGCATCACCTAGAATTTTAGGATTGAGAGAAAAAAAAACCACAACATACTTGTGATATTTTATTTAACACCATGTAATCAAATAAACTACAACATGATATCACAACTAACCTAAAACATACTCTTCTCAGAAATATCAACATCTCTTTCTACAAACCCCATGCTGTGTTAGCTTGACAACACATCTAAAATGTGTGTTGCTATGTAGATAGTCTGACTTTCTTATAGTAAAACAACTTATTCTGTTAAATTCAGTGTCTGTTTAGCAGACTGGTTTCCTGCTATTCACAGGTGAGCTGTTGTTGTGCAGGCCTTGTTTGCAGATCATGTTAAACATTATCATTGACTCTTACAATCTGAAAGTGTGGTCTATACAGTGTTTAATTTGTGCCAGGACTTGAAGGGGCACCTCTGGTCTTACAGAGGTATCGCCCTGGCACCTCTTCACTTATGAAAGTTAAAATCTCATAGAATTTTGCTCTCAAATGTGATTTCTTAAAATTCTCAATACTGTTATATCCATTCTGCAAGTTCTTGCGTGCGCTAAAGAGAGACAGTTCACTGCCAGGTTGTTCATACTTTAATTACTTTACTATTTCAGCTAAGTGACTTTAAAATAAGATGACACTGTCTGCGAAAGAAGGACTGCGACGTCATTTTTCATACACAAATAAGCTTACTTGACTTGAAAAACGTCTTAAATGCAAGCAAATTCCTACACTACTTGGTTTGATTGAATAAGCAGTACACAAAAAGCTTCAATATGAAAGCGGAACATTCATTTCCATAAAGAACAATGAACAAATATTGTAGCCTACTGCACTAAAGTAAGAACGTGCTTCTGTTATTTTGAAATACCACTGCTTCAAATTATAACTACTGCTTAATAACAGTAACAACATTTGTTTCCTGCTAACTTCCCCTATCTCTCTTGTCTTTTTTCAATGAATAAAATATAATTAATAGAGAATAAAAACAAACTTAACTAACAACTACCTAGCGTAAATTTAGTTCATCATTTTTTTGTAACCTCCACAAACTGCCCATTGGCTTCTGTTGCAATCACATTGCTGATAAATAGAGCCCTGTGTTTTTCGCGAATACGAAATAGCACAAAATAAAACAAAATGCAACATATTAAACGAAATAAAACAACAAAATGAAAAAATGAAACAAAATAAAATGAAAAATCATATAAAGCAAATATAGTGCAGTGTTTCAGCAGGAGGCAGAAACGAGAGAGACACTTTCTTTCCAAAGGGTTTTTATGCAGCAGGTCTTTCTCTCACACACAGAAACCACATTTTGTCAGCTACTTAGGTTACAAGACCACTAACACAAAATGGTGTTGCAGCGCCTTCTTTTCACCTTAGCCCCATCCCCTTATTGGCCCTCAACCGCACACTAGGACCAATGAGCACAGACAAACAACAGCCAAATTCAGGAGACACAGAACATGTCCCCACACAGGATAGGATTACATTGAGGTAAACAAAAACAAGTGGCGGGAAATACAGAGATGGAAAGAAACACAATTACAGAGAGAATTACAGTACTTATTTACAGTAATTGTGATGGAAAAGAAAAGATGCTTGTTTCTAAAATGCCTAAATCATGCATAACAATGGTGACAAAATATTTCTGTGCAGATTTTGCAACTGTCAGCTGGAATGTGAGTTGAAAGATACCGTCGTTAAGCACTAGCTGTTTATTTCTTCTGGGGAAAATATGACTAATTCTTTGTTTCCTTTCAAGTGGTGCAAACTTTGCACAGGAGTAAATGCTGTTTTGGTTTTAAATGAATTTGAATGAATGAATCTGCTTTGCTTAGTGTTTAAATACTGAGCAAACTAATATATAACTATATATATATATATATATATATATTATATATATATATATATATATATATATATATATATATATATATATATATATATATATATATATATATATATATATATATATATGAGAGTTAGTTATACACAGAAAGTATGGTAACAATTATATTTTTGTGTGAGGTTTACGTCATAATGTTATAAAAAAGTAGAACATATTTAATAAAAATGATGTATGTAGTTAAAACACGATCTATACTATACTATTTGAGTTGTTTACACATTAATGTGTATCTGTAATAAAACTAAATACAGTGCACTCCGTTTATAATAATCACATCAGTCCCAGACGATTTGATTCTTATAAGTGGTTGATTCTTAAAAGCAGACCGATATAATTACAATTAGCAAAAGCACCTCCGCACATCAGCAGTTTAAATAGTATTATAAATAAAGATTTTCATGGCGCTCTAGTGATAATGTTAGAGATTAATACAGTGCAGACCATGGGTCAAACTAATGTTCGTAGGGTGCGGTTTATTGTTTTTTTTTATTATTATTATTAATGTCGGCCTCTGGAGTCCTCTGAATGCCTTTCCATTTCTTAATTTTTTTAAATTTTATTTTAACCCTTTAGGGTCCAATCTATTTTCACCTTTTTTTTTTTTTTTTTTTTACTGTTAGATTTGTGCCTATAACTCTTTAACTATAAAGGTTACAGGTACATGTCATACATGAAATGAATGTGCACACACTAGGCTTTCATGTTTAGTACAGATAACAAAAAACACAGAAAAATAGATACTTTTTAGAAAAACACATTATTAATTGTTTACATTTATTCTAGCATGGACAGCTGAAATCTGACAGCATACAATGAAACTTTAACATGTATGGAACATGGAAAAACATCTAACACTAGTACGTACAATACTCTTTCAAATAAACATGTTATGATTTTGAATGTGCAGTTCTTAAGAATGGTATTATTGTCATTGCTTGTGCCCCAGCATCTCTTTTTGGCAAACTAGTTCCAAAAAATAAAGATAAGAGTACATAAAAAGTCTGAGTGTCAGTATTATATTATATTCCCCACAAAAACTGGTACTGTATCACCATCTTTGTAGGGGACACATTGCAAACAAAATGTTGCTGAAGTCATCACAAACACCAGGGAGAAAACATTCAATGGGATTATGGCTGTGTGTTCAAGCAGAACAGATGAGGCAGCAAGAAAGCACTAAGTACAGTACAGTAGTTGATTCTGATGTTCTCATCTGTTGATAGGTGATATTTGTAAAAGCAAGAACAAGCTTTTTAAGCAGTTCTTTAATAATTGTATACTTTGTTAACTGCGTATGCTAATCAATTTATAATGCTGTGATATTCGAACACGGCTACCACTGAACAGTTTTAAGGTACTTCTGCTTCACTGGTTTCATTGCAGCGATAACTAAAACAACACAACCTATCCAGTCTGCTTGTGCTACTTATAGTGACATGAGCAGCAAGATGAATAGCTGGAAGTAGATGTACATGACATAGCTGCCTTCTGGGGGAACCTTGTAGCACCAGTACCCAAAGCAAAACCTCTCCAAGGCACAATAGAATAAACCATGGGATCCACGCAATACTAATGGACAAATTATAACACCTTACTTTAATTAAAAAAGTGAGACAAAGTCAAAACTGAAATAAATATTTATCTTTATTAACACTCTGCAAAGTGCCAGCTATCACAGATCTTCACCAGTTCAGACAGACTACTTTGTGTAAAGCGGTTACTTTTGCACTTATTCCATTATCTTCCACATGGGGGCTATCAGAACAGTAACAATTGTGTTCCTTCAACATGTGTGTACTAAATCTTACAGATCTCATCATGCATAAAATCAGTCTTTAAAAGAAAAAATACAAAAGATGATGCGTACCACTGATATACAGATTTCATATAAACAAGCTTAATATAAACATGGCTTCTTATACAATAGATAAAGATAACAAAAAGATATACATAAGCAATTGTATCAGGAAGTGTAATGAAAAAAGTACCCTTTTAAATGTATACATTTGTACATCCGTTTTTTTTTGTTAAACCATCAAAATGTATATGGAGAATGTAAACCTTTACCTAACAACGGTGTTCTAACGTGTGATGTATACCAGCTCTCCTAAATGAAATACAGTAGTCATTAAAAACATTCAACAGTGCATCCAATACTTGGGGTCAGCAGCCCAATGGCATAGCTATAGCTTGAGACAGTTATACAAGAAAATCCTTTAAGCACCCAAGCAAGAGGCTCTGTCCCTACCCTGGAGAGGGAAAACACACCTGGACTTTAGTAAAAGGCAGAGGGATCTATTACACTATTAGGGGATCAGGACCTTGCTAATATATCCTATGTGATGAAAGGCACCTGAAACAACTCTGTGTCCTTTTGCATTATTTTGGGAGTATTTGCAGATAATACACTGGCAGGGTTTGAAGCAGTTACCCTTTTGCATTGGGAGTACATGTGTCAAGTTCTGGGCAACATGTGAAACAAAAATTACTACAAATGGATTCAATTTTGGACTGGAATCTCCTGCTGTTGACTGAAGCTGTTCACAATTAATATGTTTCATTTAAACATTTACCTGTCCCACCCATGGCTCTCTTGTGCTAAAGAGGTTAAATGGAAATGCTGAAGAATTATTTTTCTATCATGCACTGCAGGATGAAACGACTCTGAAGGGATGATTTGTGGATTAGCTTTGGGGACTGTCAACATCGAAGTTGAAGGTTTGATTAATCTTTCCAGCTATAAAATTATATTAATCAATTTCAACAAACTGCTAATATCCACAGGGTTCAAATCTGCATTGGCATGGAAAAAAAGTGTACCTTCCTGTATTTAAAGTACCTGTACACCTAGTTGCATTACAAAACGGCAAAGACTATGAAGCTACCAACGCCAAGGTATCTTAAAAACCCCAAAAGACACAGTACAGGCAGTAGTAAAGTGCGCACATAAACCCAGATTTCGTACACCCAGCATCAATTGGCCATTGAGTATTACATCAGTGTAAAAATTATACAGTTTTCAAAAAATGTGCAAAAAGATCAACAGTAATAGAAAAAAAATCTGTACATACATACACACTACAGTCACTCAATGGTGAAGGTAAAAAATACATTCACAGATAGTAACCATTAGATCATATATATCTATATTATATATATATAATTTATATATATATATATATATATATATATATTATATATATATTATATATATATATATATATATATATATATATATATATACAACACACACACACATTTTACATGTTACATGGGGAACTATGTGAGTTCAATGTTTTTTTCTTTTTTTTTTCGATGTGTGATTTTATATATGTATATATATATTTTATATAATATATGCCATATATATATTATATGTATTGGTTGTTGGGTATGATTCCTACACATATTCACACACACACACACACACACACACACACAAACACACACATACACATATACATAGCTGTAGTCAAACGTTTACATACCCCAAAGAATTTCTAGAAAAATAATTACAGGAAAAATCTTTTGTAGCAAAAGTTTTGCTTTTGTGGATGAGGAAAAAAAGTTGCAAGAAATAGGTGTCTACAATTATTTATTTCAGCACTTTTTTAGCACAACTCCAAAAATTTTAACCCAAAAGTATTCATACCCTGACAAGGAAAATTAAATTAATAGCTAGTTGCGCCACCTTTAGCAATAATAACCTCTTTTAAACAATTAGGATATTTGTCAATGAGCTTTTGGCATGTTTCTTTAGTTATTTTTAACAATTCTTTAATGCAAAATTGTTCCAGTTCATTCAAATCACGAGGACTTCTTTTGTGCACAGCCTTTTTCAACTCATACCAAGGATTCTTAATCGGGTTTTGATCGGGACTTTGACTAGGTCATTCCAGAACCTTGATTTCATTCTTCTTTAACCATTCTGAAGTAGAAAGCTCTGGATCGTTGTTATGTTGGAACGCCCAGTTGTGCTTTTAACCAAGTGTTGTAGCAGAGGGTTTCAATTGATTGGCCATTATCTGTTGGTATGCTATGGAATCCATTTTACCATGTATTGGAACTCAATTTCCTGTGCCATTACAGGAAAACAGCCCCATAGAAGGATATTACCACGTCCATGCTTGACAGTAGGTATGGTGTTCTTTACTTCATATGCCTCTCCAGACATACTCCAAACATAACAATTATCAGCGAGACCAAATTGCTCGATTTTTGTTTCATCACTCCACAAAACCTCTGACCAGAACTCATATCCATCATTCAATGCCATTTTGCAAACTTTAAGCGATTGTTGTTGTGACATTTTCCTAAGAGTGGCTTTTTCCTTGGCCTGGGGCCATTGAGTCCTTCACCATGCAATACTCGGCCTATGATTGAAATGGAAACCCCAGTCCCACTTGCAACCAATTCACTTTGAATATCTTTGACAGTCAATCTCAGATTGTTATTAACCTTCCTCACAATTCTTCTACTTGTTCTTGGTGAAACAACCTTCTTTCTTCCAGAATGAGAGAGCATTGTGATAATAGAAACAATAGCTGAAACTGGGATACTCAAACGCTTGGAAATCTCCTGCTTTAGATAATAAATAACATTCTGCCAAATGTCTTCAGATAGCTCTTTACTTTTTCCCACATTGACTTATTAGTAATGACAGCAATCATCCTATGCCTAACCCTTAATACTCTCTAAAAATGTTCTCCTGTAATCCAGCATTTTACAATCCAACAATTTTCACCTACAATCTAGACTTTTCTAGAATTAGGTTATGCATTATTATATTGAAATGTCTACAAGGTGCTAGACAATACCATAATAGCACCAAAGGGTATACATTCTTTGGAATTAGCACTGTGAGTTTTGCAAAAAAAATTGTTATAATAAATAGTTGTATATTTCGTAATGTTTTCCTCATCCACAAAAGCAAAACTTTTTTTTCCTGTAATTATTTGTTTTTGAGAAATTTCTAGAAATTATAAATTTCCACTGGGGTATGTAAACTTTTGACTACAACTGTATGTGTGTGTGTGTGTGTGTGTGTGTATGTTTATATATATATATATATATATATATATATATATATATATATATATATATATATATATATATATATATATATATAGACATAGAATAGATGTATCTGTAGGAATGTCCTCAAAGTTTTAGTTAAGTTTTAGGAGAGGTTATTCTCTACACTAACTTTCAACATTAATCGTGAATCAAGGATTCGTTTATTTTATGACAATAATACAGACATTAACCGTAGTAAATTCAATCCTTTTTTTATGTCCAATTCGAAAGGGGGGGGTCATGTAATCTCAGTAAAATACAGGATTAAGCGTTCCCAAGTACATTTGGAAGATATCATGAGAAAACATTTGCATTGGCCAGGATGTACAGATTGATATGCTCAAGTTGAGTTCATAGAAATGTACTCCAGCACTGAAACTAAGAATGAAAAGGACTGAACTCACTTTCAGTCCTTTATCGCTGGTTAACCTGCATCATAAACAGGAAGCAGTATTCATAAAGAAAACAAATTCCTTCTCAGAAAAGGAAATTGTGATCCTACAATTTTTTTTTTATTATTTTAATCCACAGCAGTAAATATTAAAAAACTTTTGAATCAATGCCAAATATTGTGTTGTATTTTGAAGCAACAATAACAACAAAAATCTTTACAATCAAGGGCAAAACACTGGGAACCTGCCATGGACCAGGACACTTTTCACCTATAAGTTGGTTAAATTCCAGATCGCAATTATTTGCGACTCCAGTGATGTCAAACTTGAACCTTTCAATGAGCACTTACTGTATATGAAATTACATTTGCCTAAACTATAAACTGGAAGCAAATGTCTTAATTAAAAAAGTCGAGCTTGCAATTAACAGGCTTTAGGTCTACAAAACTTCTGGCATTAAACCTGCCCTCCCATCTTAATTGAAAGTTTTGCTGTACCCTAAACAGTTGGCTTTGTTTTAATCCACAGATCCATAATTCATACTACTAATGCCATACTTGAGTTTGTATGTTTACACCTGCAGTCATCATTCCCAACAGGAGTTAATCCAAAACATGGCCGGAGCATTTATTGATTATGCTAATTGAAGGCATTGAGATTGGGAAATTAAAACTATACATGCGTGCATTTTCTGCCCTGTGACATTCTTTACATGCCAGGATATCATACTCTGTGCAGATGAAAAAGGGACCTAGGAAAAGTGTAATATAGAACAAGGCAGCAAATTAAACTGCAGATGAAAATGTGGCATACAACTGTTCAAACCGCTCCTTAAAAAACAAGGACAATGCATGCAATAAAGTGCTTTCAGTCTGTGGGACTAATAGGTGAACGCTACAAAGTTTCTGATTATTCCAATTTGGAAACAAAAACATTACATTTTTCTTCTCTAAATATAAAACTTCAAGATAATAAATTGCAACCTAGGCCAGACCTAGTCAAGTCAAACAAGTGTTGTTAGAAATGGGCAAAGTTTGAAATAAAAAATATATATATTTACAACACATATATATTTACAGCGCTACTGAGGAAGAAACAGCATCTCAAAACCACTCCCAAATTCCTTCTAGTTATTTAACTCTGCCCAGCATTTGTACCACACATTTTTTATTATTTCCTTATGTAACTTGATTTGCTATATGTTCTATTGTAAAACTAAAAGAAAAAATAAAGAACGTCTTCTTGAAAGAAATAATTCCTTACATTTACTATCCATTTTTGCATATCAAAATGTGCTTCAGAAGACATTCCACTACCAAATCACATTATTTCTAACTGGAAATTAAAATTGTAAATAATAAAAACACTTATTTGTATTCTTATATATTGTAATAAAACAAAACTTTAGTTAAGTTGTTAGAGCTATTGGTCACTATGAGTGAAATCAGCAGAATCCACTGGCTTAACATATACCGAATGCAGTGAACACACACACACACACACACACACACACACACACACACACACCAGTTTTATAATAGAGGCCATCCTTTTTTCGTGATGTATCCTGAAAGAAAGCTAGTCTTGCAAATATCCAGTTTTCAACAGTTTTTAGCATTAAATCCATGCAAGCTCACCCAACACTATATTATAAAAGTGCTGTCAAAAGCAAGAGACCAGGGGTGAGAGGGGGGCAGGGGGTGCTAGTGCACAAAGGTGTGCCGCAGCAGGTCTTCTGCAGATGGACGCAGCTTTGCCTCCACAAAAATGTGTTTGAGGAAGTCTCGGCAATGATCCGAGACATGGGGTGGCAGCTGTGGGTTGGTTGGCTGGGTGGCGATTTTAAAGATAGCAGCCATGGCTTCAAACTCTGCCCAAGGAGGCCTCTGCGTCAGCATCTCTACCACGGTGCAGCCCACACTCCTGCAAGCAAAGGACAGAATCAGGGACCAAGAGAACAGCAAACCGAGTACCAAAGGAGTATTATCCTATGTGACATTAGCTAATTCCTGACCATTCCTGACAGTTATAATTACTGTATCTATCTATCTATCTATCTATCTATCTATATCTATATATATATATATATATATATAGAGAGAGAGAGAGAGAGAGAGAGAGAGAGAGAGAGAGAGAGAGAGAGAGAGAGAGAGAGAGAATTTGAAAGCCGGACTGAAAGATCTAATCTACCTAATGTGATGGTGCAGAAGTAATCCAAGTGTATTAACGACCCTGTTTATGTCTTATAAGTTTGATTATAAAAAAGTATATGGAACGGGAATAAATGGTACCAGTCTCACCAGTCTTAAACGCGTCAGTTTAAAAAAAAAAAAAGGCAAAAGAAAAAGAGAAACTTATTCACATATATATATATATATATATATATATATATATATATATATATATATATATATATATATATATATATATATATATATGTTCACTATTTGTTGCCTTTTAGCCTGGAATTAAAATGCATTAAAATATATATTTTTTTCATTTATCTACACATCCTATCCCACAACTTTCCTAGTGAAAAAAATATTCTAGAATATTTTAGAAAATTAATTAAAAATAAAAACTGAAGTAGCTTGGTTGGATAAGTGTCCACATCCTTTGTAATGGCAACCCTAAACTAGTGTTCCTAGCAACTATAAAGGCTTCCAAAGAAAACATGGTTCAACCATCACAAATAATCGCTGATACAGCACTTTGAAAGCAATGGATGAAACAAGGCTGACATGGTTTAAAGGTTACTGCTATAAACAATTACTGGTTCAGGGATTACTTTCTAGTGCATAATGTAATGGTGAAGTTAAGAACATTGATCTGTTGCCATCCATTACTTTCTATAGGGATGCATCACAACAAACATTTCATAGAGCAAGTATGACTTGCTATACAAGTTCAATATGAACAATGACCCTAACTGCGTTCCTTGAGGAGCTATAGGCCAATTTGTGGGTTTTGAACCTTAGCAGGGTGAAAGGTTATGGGTAATGACATTTCTTATAGAGCACATATGACTTCCTAGACGTGTTCAATATGATTGCCGCATCTGCGCTCCTTAAGGTCTTTTTTTTTTTTTTACCAGAAATGTTCATTTTTGACCTTTAGCAGAGGTCAAGGTCATGGGTAATGACATTTTTTTATAGAACACATATGACTTCCTATATGTGTTCCATATGAACCATGACTCTATCTGTGATCCCTGAGGCGTAAGGAGCCAGTTTTTAGTTTAACCTTTAGCAGAGGTCAAAGGTCGTGGGTGATGACATTTTTTCATAGAGCACATATGACTTCCTATACATCTTCCCTTATAACTCTGTCCATATCGGCACGCCCTAGGAGATAAAATTTAAACGTTAATTCCAATATGGCCGCCAAACCATGCGACCAATCTGCTTTTGATTTTAGTGGTTATTACTTTATTATGGGCCGCACAACTGTACCAACATTGAAGAGTATACATGCAACACTGTTCTTGTTATTGGTCATGGGACAGAGCAAAGCTCTGCCCTTTTTAAATTGGCAGGGATGGGGTTAATTTCCCCTACCTGCCTGGGCTTATTATGTTCAGGTGGCTGGGGTTGATTAGGTTAATTAACGATCAATCAGCGCCCAGCTACCTGACATAAAAGGAGGCCTCTGCTTCTCATTTGGGAGGAGGGAGCTGAGGAAGCAGGTTTGTGTTTGTTGGTTTTGGTTTGGTAAATTTGAATCCAGTGAAGGCATTGCCCAGCCTGGAAACCTTGTTTTTGTAAGTTTGTTTTTGTATTGTTTTTTTTTTTGTGTTTAAATCCCTTTATTTTGCCATTGTGCACTTTTGTTTTGTGTTATTTATAATAAAATTAGTATTTTTTTTGAACTGCAGACTGTCTCTGGGCCTCTATCCACTCGCCAGCCTGCCACAGGTCATAAAAGTCGTTTTTCAATTATCAATATGGCCATCAAACCATGTGACCAAAACATGCAATTTTGAAATCAACAGTACTTCACATTACCTTCTACTATCATCCTCAGTTTCACGTCTCTGGTGTACTGCAGTATGGATTTATACTTTAATATATGTAAATATAGCACTCATGAAATTGTTATTTTGCTCGCTGCATCCATGTTTTTTAACGAAAAAGCAGGGATTTTACAAAACTTAGAAAGGACTGTGTCCTGAGCAAACGTGACAATTTTTGTGCCGATCAACATTGTGGTTTCAGACAAAAAGATCTTTGAATATTTTGCGCAAATCCAACGTGCATGGTGAAATTGTTTTGTTCGCTGCATCCATGTTTTTTAATGAAAAAGCATGGATTTTACAAAACTTAGAAATTACCTTGTCATGAGCAAACGTGACAATTTTGGTAACAATCAACACTGCGGTTTCAGACAAGAAGATCTTTTAATATTTTGCGCAAATCCAACGCGGCGAGCAAACCAACCGTCCAATTGATTTTCTTTTAACGTTTTATTTTTATAAGCCATTCATGCACTATATGTTGACATTGTCAGATCTCCACTTTAAGTTGCTTTTGTTGACAGAGTTTTAAAAATTGTCCAATATTTTCACGAGATGTAGCCTAGTGGTCAAACTGTGAACTTTTTCCCACTTGCGGACGCCAGCCTGGTTGCTCACACATAGGCATCTACTTACGTATGTGTTTTCATGACTCTGCGACAAACTTTTGGCAGAATAATAATAATAATAATAATAATAATAATAATAATAATAATAATAATAATAATAATAATAATAAACACAGCAATAATAATAGGCTTGTTAGCAACTATAAAGGCTTCCAAGCAGTTATTGTGAAATTTAAGCGCATTGGTTGTTATAGATGAAACGTTATCATCATAAATCACTTTGGACACAGCTGACGGTTTGTGTTACACTGCAAACATTTGGACAAAACATCACTGTGTTGTCTGAGGAAGATCTTTTTGTGACCTAATACTGTATTTTGATAATGGTTTTGAAGGAAACAGTCAAAACATAGAATACACATTTTAATTGCTGCGTTTTGTTACCCAGAGCTTGCTGCGCTAGCTGCTCTTGGCTGCTTTCTTTTTAACGACACACACAGCTTTTAAAGAAACACCTTCTCCAAACCTTGCAGCATAGTACACATTTTCAACGTGCTTTATTTACATTTGTGTGGATTATCAACAGTCAGTTTAATGTAATTGATTAACATTAACGTTATTGTAAAATTATACATCACTTATCACAGTTTTAGTAAATTATGTTTAAATTATTTATTTATTTAATATAGCACTGTCAAGACTGTTCACAGCTTCACTGTATAATAATAAGATGTCGTTACCTTTCAAGTCGAATGACAACCATTACCGAATAGGAAGAGCCACTGACCGTCAATCTCTGAACAAATATACAAAAGCTGCCCTATCAGGGCCCTGCTGTGAGGGGGAAGTCCCGCCAACCTCCTGCTGAAGAGGAACGTCCTCACAGTAGCACATCACCATTTTCTCTCTCATCTCTCTGAGACAGGTCGTACATTGCTTTTGCTTTTACATACCAAATTTGGCTAATTTGTTGGATTTATCTGCAAATTAAAGATGAATTCACTGTAAAAAATCGCGCTCAAGCGTGTCTAAAAGAGTGCCCTTGCTTTCCTCTCGCATCAGTTTTCTAGCTAGAGCTGGTTTCGACCCTTCTGAAGAGATTATCGAGCGGCCATTGCTCTTTTCACTACAGAAGGCCTTGTGTACTTGTTACACCGTGTGAGAGCTGTTCTGATTGATTGGCACCTGTCAATAGCTTCGAGGCCGTCTACAGCCCCTGCACCAACCGTGCTACACGTCGGCACTAGGGCCAGAACACGCGGCCAAGGCACTGGCAGGTGAGCTAGACTGCTCTCCATGTTGGAAGTTCTCGAGAAGCCCTATCCCCAGCAGAGTCTCTCTCCTCCAACTATGGGAGAATGAGATCAGTGGTCCAAGAGCCTCCGCAGAGGTCATCCAGGGCACCCCCTGCTACAGTGAACAGGGAGCTCTCACACTCATTGGGTCACCTTCCCCTACCGCACCACCGGTACAGAGGCGCAGACACCTCTCAAGGCAGGCTAGATGGTCACTGCCAAGATGGTACCACTCGAGGGGACACTCACCAGGGGACAGGTGGTCGCCACGCAGGCACCACTTCCCTTCCCCATGCAGGCGCAGACGCACACAATCACAGTCGCCTCGAATGCGCCCAAGCTCGGCCGAGCAGCGCCTCGTGGATCTGGCAGAGACTGTAAGGGCTAAGCAGACCATGCTTGAGATCCTATTGAAATCTCAGGGCAGGCTGCCCACTACCACCGGGCAGCTCCAGCCCCGACAGTCTCGTTCCCCATCCCCTCTGCCTAGACCCTCTAGCCCAGACGAGCTGTCCTTGTCCACATCCAGATCGGACATCTCGGACCCAGCCGCCTCCCACCTTCACTAAGGGGGATAAAGAGCCAACCTGTCCGTCAAAGGCTTGAAGAACGACTGATGCGATGCTCAAAAAATCTTACGCCTCAGCAGCGATGTTGGTCTGAGCAGCAAATGCCATGGCCATACAGGTGCTCTACCACAATCAGTTGGCAGGGAGGCTGCAGATGAGGGCTACACAGGCAGACACGGGGGAGCTCCAGGCGGTGGCTAAGGCGATGACCGACCTAATAGGGAAGTTATGTCAGGCATCAGGGAGGTCGCTGGCGGTGCAGGGGACCACAGCAGGCCAGGGGTAACTGGTTCACTGGCTGGAGACCGAGGCCGGGGCCTAAGAAAGACCCATCCCCTCCCAAGCCCAAGGGAGACCACCTCTGAGGGGACCCGGCTGCCACCAAACCCACCCACAACCGGACTGACCAACAACAACAATCCATGGCAAGGCTGCACCCAGGACTCCTGGGTGCTATCGACTATGAGACACGGATACGCGCTACAATTCCACATAGGTCCGCCACCCTCCAAGGGTGTGCTACTCACCACCGTCGAACCAGCGAGGGTGATACTCCTTCAACAGGAGATCGCCAATCTTCAAAGGAAGAATGCTGTACGCTTGGTAAGTCCAAGCGATGCCCTCAGCGGCTTTTACTCCAGGTACTTCCTGGTGCCCAAAAGGGACGGCGGTTTCAGACCAATTATGGACCTCAGATTCCTCAACTTGTTCCTCAAACCGAGGAAGTTCAACATGTTGACAGCACAGCGTATCCTCCAGTCCGTCCAACCGGGAGACTGGTTCACATCGATCGACCTGCAGACACCTACTTTCATGTCCTGATCCGTCCCGCACACAGAAAATATCTGCGCTTCGCCTTTCAAGGCAATGTGTAAGAATTCTATGTGCTGCCATTTGGCCTCTCGCTGGCGCCCTGCACATTTTCAAAGTCCATGGATGCAGCACTGGCTGCACTCAGGCTGCGGGGTATTCGGATCCTAAACTATCTGGACGATTGCTTGATTTGCACAGTCAAAAGCAGGTGCAGAGGCACACACAAAACAGGTCATAGATAGATCATGTGGTGAAGTTGGGGCTCTCAATACATCAACAGAAGAGCAACTTCGTACCATCTCAGTCCACAGTATTCCTGGGGATCAAACTGAACTTTGTGAACATGCTTGCCTCACTGTCGGAAGACAGGATTCAGCCATTGGAGACCACACTCTCCCTATTCAGAGAGGATGCTCTCCTACAGGTCACATTATATCAAAGGTTGTTGGGGCTGATGGTAGCTGCCTCGACAATCCTTCCACTAGGGCTGCTGAGAACGCGCCCGCTTCAAGCCTGGGTGAATACGCTCAAGGTGCACCCGGTCCGAGATTGGTACCAGCTGGTGCGAGTGTCCAGACAATGCCGGAAGACACTGGAGTGGTGGCTCTGTCCTGGCAATCTGCGCCTCGGATCTCCCCTCGGATCCCCTCACAGAAGGAATGTGATCACTACAGACGCCTCCAGTCTGGACTGGGGAGCGGTCTGGAACGGGAGAGGAATAAGAGGTCAGTGGAAGGGACACTGGCAGCAAGCGCACATAAATGCGCAAGAGATGCAAGCAGTGAGCCTGGGATTATTACATTTTTGCCAGCAATTAGCGCACAAATATGTGCTGGTCTGGACAGACAACACCACAGTGGTAGCCTACATAAATCACCAAGGCAGCCTGCGCTCACTGGGCCTTCACCACGCAGCACACACTATCCTGGATGCATAGAAACTTGCGTTCCATCAGGGCAGTTCACCTCCCCGGTGTGGACAAGAAGGCAGCAGACCTCCTGTCCAGAGGAGTTCCAGACAGCTCGAAGTGGAGGCTGCATCCTCAAGTGGTGGAGCAAATTTGGGAGAGGTTTCGGCCGGCACGAGTTGACCTCTTTGACACAGACGAGTCCACTCATTGCCCCCTATGGTTCTTCTTGGAGAGAGACAGGGGTCCCCTGGGAGTAGATGCGCTAGCTCACCCTTGGTCACAGGGGCTCTTGTACGCGTTCCCTCTGCTACCATTAATACCCCTGACACTAGAGAGGATCAAGGTGGAGAGAGCACAGGTTCTGCTGGTTGTGTGTGGAAGTGGGTCAGCCTGGAAAAAAGCAAGACTCTGTTGTAAGACCGTATTGACTTGAAAGTTAAACGAGGGGCAGCTGCAAGTAATAAGGTAGCTGCAACCGTTTACCTAGATATCATGTGGGATTCTTCCCAGCGACAGCGAGTGGAAGCGACAGCGAGTGGGAGAAGTACAGGCGTGGAAAAGTACAGAGCAGTTTCGAAGCAGAAAGGAGAAATTGCATCTTGAATTGCTTTAATCGGAAAACAGAGGACATTGGGGAAACACAGCCGCGTGTGTTTTTCTGATAACAAACAAGCTGAAACTCGGAGCAGCTGATTCAAATTCAGCGCCGTTCTGAGACACGGGCGAGGGGAGGAGCCGACAGCACAGCAGAACAACGCAGTTAAACGAGGCAGTATTCCCAGCGACAGCGAGTGGAAGCGACAGCGAGTGGGAAAAGTACAGAGCAGTTTCGAAGCACTTTGAAAGCAGGTTGACGGCTGCAGAAGAAACTAAACTTCAAAAAAAAAAAAAAACCTCAACATGGTCTTCAAGCCAGTAATCTGTGACACCTGCTTGATGTGGGAAATCCGAGAAAACCCAACGGAGCTAAACCAAGTGTCGCGCGATCCAGGATTTGCATAAACTAGTAAGTATGCTAGAAATGGAGCTGGAAGAAGTGAGACAGCAACAAGATCTTGAGGAACTGGCACACCCACAATTCATGGAAGTCTGCATCACCCCTAACAGACTGAAAGCCACCAGGGAGATAGAAGGTCAGAACAGCTGGGTTCAGGTAGGCAGAAGCAGGGAAAAAAAGAAACTTCGTCAAACACAACCACCAGAAATCAAAACAACCAACAGATTTGAGTCACTTCAGAATTTTGATGAGCAGAACCAACAACAAGAGAATGAAAGGAACAACATCCAGGACCCCATTGACAGTGGTGACCAGACAGCAAAAAGAAGGGAGGTCATGATTGTTGGGGACTCCATATTGAGAAACACAGCAAGTTCAATTCGCAGTTTGGACCCCCTTACTACAACAGTGTGCTGCCTTCCGGGAGCCTCGGTCAAGCACATCACTGAGAACGTGGACAGGCTCCTAGAACGAACAGGAGACGACCCGGTAGTAGTCGTCCACATCGGTACAAACAACATTGGAAGAGACAGACCAAAATCCCTGCAAAACAAATTCAGAGAGCTAGGAAGGAAATTAAAAGAGAAAACCAAAACTGTGGTATTTTCTGGTGTACTACCGGCACCTTGCAAAGGACCATATGGACAGCTGGAAATAATAAATCAAAACCAATGGTTGAAGACGTGGTGCACACGGGAAGGCTTCACCTATCTTGATCATTGGACCACTTTCTACAACGAGGACTATCTGTATAGACGGGATGGACTGCACTTAAATAACAAGGGAACTAGTCTACTTGGAGAAAAGATCCTCGAGCAGGTTCGGAAGCATTTAAACTAGAAAGGAAGGGGGGAGAAATCAACAAAAAAAACAGAAGGGAGACCGCATCAAAACAAGAACAACAACTCAGGTAAGACAACCATTAAATGTATTTATCTAAATGCTAGAAGTATCAGAAACAAAATTCTAGAACTTGAAGCTACTGCACTAACAGGTAACTATGATGTGATAGGTGTTACAGAAACGTGGTTATCTGAGAGTGATGGGGACGAATATAATATTTGTGGGTATACACTGTATAGGAAAGACAGGCAGGACAGAAGAGGAGGAGGGGTAGCGCTATACATAAGAAACAGTCTTGAAGCCCAGGTGTTAAACCTGGACAAAGAAAATAAAACCGAATCAATATGGGTCAGAATAACAGACAAAAATTCAAAAGGCATAATAATAGGAGCATGCTATAGACCGCCAGATTCAGACGGTGAGCAAAATAATCTGTTATACAATGACATTAGAAATGTGTGTAGCAAAGGAGAAGCCATACTAATGGGGGATTTCAACTTCCCCCAAATAAAATGGGAAAACCCGGTGGGTAGCGCGAAGGATGAAATAGAAATGGTGGAAATGACAAATGACTGCTTCCTAACACAATTTGTGAAGGCACCCACTAGAGGGGAGGCATGCCTTGATTTAGTCTTTTCAAATAACGAAGATAGAATAACTAAAACAGAGGTCAGAGAACCACTGGCAAACTCAGACCACAACATGGTCTCATTTGAAGTGTTTTTTAAATCCTAACCAAGATCATGCAGCAGTCTCTTGACACAGGGGTGGTACCGACAGACTGGAAAATTGCAAACGTAATACCGATCCACAAAAAGGGAAACAAAACTGAACCAGGTAACTACAGACCAGTAAGCCTGACTTCTATTATATGCAAACTTATGGAAACTATAATAAGATCCAAAATGGAAAATTACCTATATGGTAACAGGGTACTGGGAGACAGTCAACATGGTTTTAGGAAAGGGAGATCGTGTCTAACTAACTTGCTTGATTTTTTTGAGGATGCAACATCGATAATGGATAATTGCAAAGCATATGACATGGTTTATTTAGATTTCCAGAAAGCTTTTGACAAAGTCCCGCACAAAAGATTAATTCTCAAACTGAACGCAGTAGGGATTCAAGGAAATACATGTACATGGATTAGGGAGTGGTTAACATGTAGAAAACAGAAAGTACTGATTAGAGGAAAAACCTCAGAATGGAGTGTGGTAACCAGTGGTGTACCACAGGGATCAGTATTAGGTCCTCTGCTATTCCTAATCTACATTAATGATTTAGATTCTGGTATAGTAAGCAAACTTGTTAAATTTGCAGACGACACAAAAGTAGGAGGAGTGGCAAACACTGTTGCAGCAGCAAAGGTCATTCAAAATGATCTAGACAAGATTCAGAACTGGGCAGACACATGGCAAATGACATTTAATAGAGAAAAGTGTAAGGTACTGCACGCAGGAAATAAAAATGTACATTATAAATATCATATGGGAGATATTGAAATTGGAGAAGGAATCTATGAAAAAGACCTAGGAGTTTTTGTTGACTCAGAAATGTCTTCATCTAGGCAATGTGGGGAAGCTATAAAAAAGGCTAACAAGATACTCGGATACATTGTGAAAAGTGTTGAATTTAAATCAAGGGAAGTAATGTTAAAACTGTACAATGCACTAGTAAGACCTCATCTTGAATATTGTGTGCAGTTCTGGTCACCTCGCTATAAAAAAGATATTGCTGCTCTAGAAAGAGTGCAAAGAAGAGCGACCAGAATTATTCCGGGCTTAAAAGGCATGTCATATGCAGACAGGCTAAAAGAATTGAATCTGTTCAGTCTTGAACAAAGAAGACTACGTGGCGACCTAATTCAAGCATTCAAAATTCTAAAAGGTATTGACAGTGTCGACCCAAGGGACTTTTTCAGCCTGAAAAAAGAAACAAGGACCAGGGGTCACAAATGGAGTTTAGAAAAAGGGGCATTCAGAACAGAAAATAGGAGACACTTTTTTACACAGAGAATTGTGAGGGTCTGGAATCAACTCCCCAGTAATGTTGTTGAAGCTGACACCCTGGGATCCTTCAAGAAGCTGCTTGATGAGATTTTGGGATCAATAAGCTACTAACAACCAAACGAGCAAGATGGGCCGAATGGCCTCCTCTCGTTTGTAAACTTTCTTATGTTCTTATGTTCTTATGTTCTTATAGGAGCCAGGGTAACGCTGACCTTTGCCTTTGTTTGGGTTAACGCTAGGAGAGAAGGACTGAGAGAGGAGCTCTCAGAGAATATAAGAGAAATAAGTGTTACGTGTTGTGTGTTATTTCTGTCTGTCTGTAATTGTCTGTCTTTGTCGCACCACTGGACAGTTAAAGCACACCTCCGGAGCTGTCACCACGAAAGCACTATCCGGAGCACCACTGCACAGAGCACCTGCACGTCTGGATTCACCCAGGACTGGTGACTGTGCCTTTGCTTTCTGTTCAGGACTGTGTTGTGTTATTCACCCTCCCCGCGCTTTACATTGTTGTGTACTGTCAGGGATTTATTATTCGATGGTCACCAGACCTGGAAACGGCACAATAAACACTTATTCACTAAATTACCGTTGTCTGTTCATCACTCCTGCACCGCATCACTGCTACACCTGTTCCCCTTACCAGCCACTTTGCCACACTTGGTGTCAGATCCGGGATGGACCGCAACGTGCTGGCGGAGCTGCTGCAGGCGCTGGAGAGCAAGAGGGATGCAGAGAAGAGAAGAAGGGAAGAGCGCTACATGGCGCTCACTGAACGGGTAGGGCTGGCTGTTGCCGCAGGAGCGATCCCTACCGCAACATCTGAGATGTCGCCCAGAAGGCACGGGCCATGAAAATGACGGTGGAGGATAACCTGGAGGCATACTTGGTGGCGTTTGAGCGGTTAGCGACTGTGGCAGGATGGCCGTGGGAGTTCTGGGCAAACCAGGTGGGACCTTGCCTGATCGGGGAGGCTCAGGCAGCCTACCAAGCCCTGAGTGACCAGTACGCCACCGATTATGACCTGGTCAAGCAGACTATTCTCCGTCGCCTCAACATCACTGCGGAGACCCACCAGACGCGGTGAGAGCCCTGGAGACACGTCCCAGGGTGGTCGCAGAGCGGTTGTGCGACCACATGGTCCATTGGCTGACCCCTGAGAAAAAGACCGCTCAACTAATAGGGGAAGCCATCGTGGTAGAACAATCCTGCCATGTGGTCGGCGCCAAAATCCAGGCGTGGATACGGCGCCACAACCCCGACACCCTGGAGGAGGCGGTCAGATTGGCTGAAGATTTCGAGGACTCCCTGACGTCAGCCCGGGTCGGGATCCTGTCAGTCCCTGCCCTTCACAGTAGCCAACCTATCCCTCCCTCTCCTCCAACACCAGTATCACCCTCGTTCCCGGCACCCAGAACTCCAAGACCGCCGACCCCATTGGACCCCCTTGCCTCCCCCCGATGGAGACAGAGGTTGGCCTCCAGCTGGAGTAGAGGTGTTGTCCCTGCCCCACTGCCCTACCAGCAGCTGGACAGATATTTGACCTTAAAAAAAAAACAAAAAAAAAAACCAATAGTTTGATGGTTTAACATGTAGGCTAGTTAAAAATGCGTGTAAATTATTAAGAATATTTTTTCTTACTTTCTGTCTGCTGTGCCGCTGGGATACTGAAACGAAGCCTGGAAAGGGTCTAACCACACATGGAATTCACATTAAAGCACGTGGAATATTGAGGTAAATGTTTTGAAAGAAAAAAATAAATACATTTTAAAAAATGCTTAATAATACTGAGGGGCAAAAAAACAGATTGCCTTCAAGATTAGCCTCTAATCTACAGTGATACAGCTACTATTTTTCTGGCTTCCAAGTTCAATTGCTAGAAATATCAAAAGCTGTGTATACTGCATGATTATTGATTTGTACCGAGATCTAGTGGTATTGTGTTAAACTGTATTACAGCTGCAGTTTTGATAGTTATGCTGACTGAGAAATATGTCCGGGTTTGGTCTGTGGAAAAGCTGGCAACCTAACTTACTGTGTGTCTGTCTGTGTGTGTGTGTGTGTGTGTGTGTGTGTGTGTGTGTGTGTGTGTGTGTGTGTGTGTGTGTCAGTATGTGTACCATTCTTTACATGCCTTCATGTCCACAAGGTTATTTTAAGTAAACAACGATTATGGCAGAAAAGCTGCTCAGCTCTAATTATACTAAAATGTCCTCTTTTTGGGGGGATTCTCTGTGAATAACCGTGCGCTCTTCACCGCTACAATTGTATTTCATAGAGCAAGTGACTCTGAAGAGTTCTGTCTATACTTTTCACTACCTAAAATAATTAATTAAATGAAAGATTCGCTCGCAAAGTTGCCCCCCTCACCCCCACCGTCATGCGTCTTTTAAGTGGGTTATACGCGCGGTTCGTTGCATCATATTCTGGATTTGTGATTGTTGTTTTACCACAGTTCAGTGATAAAAATAATTGTATTCCAATTTTTAAACAAACTATACAGAGTGTGACTTGTACAGTGCATGTATTATACATTTTAGTATTTTGATTGACTTCTGGTTTAAATGGTGCATTTTTTTTTTTCTCGACTGGCTTTGGTTCAGCTAACAATAGCGTTTCACACAAACACACACACAACATCTCACTTTACAGTACATTTCTGTACAACCCGAGATCACACTATTTTTTTCTAAACAATTTTATTACGATTTTTAAACAAACTGTACTGGTGTGACTTGTAAAGCTCATGTATTATACATGTTACTGTTTCGATTGTCTTCTGGTTTAAAAAGCACGGTGCAGTTTTTTTTTTTCTTGTATGGATGCTGTACATCTTCAACAGGGCTTCAAAAAATGTTTTCTTAGTTTACAGTATGTGTCTTTGTATACTATACTGTGTGTATGTGTAAAATAGTATCAGCCTTTCCAGAGTAATTACCGTGTTTTAAGTTGCATGAGTTAGAGAGACTATTCTTTCTAGACACAGCGAAAAATGGCTGCTTCATGAAATATTTTTACTAGACTGCTGTTTTCCATAGCAACAACTCCCCCCAGTTGTAGGAATGTGTAATTTCATGGTGATAAATGGACAAAACCCACTTGTCACCCATATTGATTAGCTCATGGGGGCAATGTTTGTTGAAGGAACTTTTCCTGCATACATTTTTTAGAGGGCACTACAAAGGTAACGTATACCCAAGATTCACGTCACTCGGCTATAGGGTTCATAAGGAGTTGTAGTTTAAGCGTTTTACGTAAAATCCAACACGGCCACCACACCATGCAACCGATCCATTTTTCGTTAAGTAGAATTAATCGTGGACATAAGCGCACTATGTACAAAATGTTTCACAGCTGTACTATTTACCATTCATGAGAAAACTTTTAAATATTGTTCAAAATTTCAGTAAATCCAAAATGGCTGCCATATCATGTGACCAAAGGCCGCCATATTGACCACGGCACAACGTCCCATAGTCCTCTATATTCGTGCCAAATTTCGTGAGGTTTAGTGCAGCTGTTTAAAAATTATAGGCAGTTTTATAGTCAGTTTTGTATGCAGATGATGTCAACCAGCGGGGCCGCCATGATTTTCACAGTAGTAAATTCCCTAGAAGAAGGGTAACAGATGACCATATTGAGATGTTTTATTCCAATTTTTATTTCAATCGGATAAGCGGTTTCAGAGAATAAGATGTTTGAATTTTGATGATTTTATATTTTTATGGTAATTGTATGGCATTAATCAATGTGGTTGCCAAACCACAGTACCAATCAACTTTAAGCATGGCCAATCTCTCAACATGCATAGGAATTTCCAGAACTCTGCTGTAAGTAGTTTTCAATATATAGGCGTTTTAACAAATTCCTCAAAATCCAATATGGCTGCCGAACTACGTGACTTACGCAAATTTGCCAAATATCACGACTGTTGCACAGAGGCATCTACTAGCATAGTTTCTGAGCAACATTTGGAAGAAAAAACAAAACAATAATAATAATAATAATAATAATAATAATAATAATAATAATAATAATAATAATCCTAACAAAAACCACAGTATTACCAATAGGCTTCCCCAGCCTTTGGCTCAGATGTAACCATGTTAAGTGGCCTCTGTGTTAAATTGTAGTTATTCACATGATTTCAGGATAAATTCAGAAGTTCTTGTAGATTCTCTCTGCTGGGTAGTGCATTTCAAAGCAAAGACTCAACCATGAGCACCAAGGCACTTCTAAAAGAACTCTGGGACAAAGTTGTTGAAAGGCACAAGATATTCTGTAGCCATATGGCAAAATGTTTTGTGGTCTGACGAAACTAAAATGGAACTTTTTGGCCTAAATGCGAAGCGTTATGTTTGGCGCAAACCCAACACAGCGCTTCACCCAAAGAACACCATCCCTACTGTGTAGCATGGTGGTGGCAGCATCATGTTATGGGGATGTTTCTCATTGGCAGAGACTGGGGCACTTGTCAGGATAGAAGAGAAAATGAATGGAGCAAAGTGCAGAGAAATACTTGAGGAAAACCTGCTGCCCTCTGCAAGAAAACTAAAACTGGGATGGAAGTTCACCTTTCAGCATGACAACGACCCAAAGCACACAGCCAAAACTACACTGGAGTGGCTAAGGAACAAAAAGATAAATGTCCTTGAGTGGCCCAGTCAGAGCCCCAGCCGAAATCCAATTGAAAATTTGTGGCATGACTTGAAGATTGCTGTCAACGAACACTCCACAAGGAAGTTGACAGAGCTTGAACAGTTTTGTAAGGAAGCATGGTCAAATATTGCCAAATCTAGGTGTGCAAAGTTGGTAGAGACCTGTCCCAACAGACTATAATTGCTTCCAAAGGTGCTTCCACCAAGGGGGGTGGAGACTTATCTAATTATGATCTCTCAGTTTTGTATTTTTATTATATCATTTTATTTTCTCAATAAAACCCTTTTCCCCTTAACAGTGTGGAGTATGGTGTGTAGATAAGTGGAAAATAATCCTAATTTAAATGCATGAAACTCTGAGGCACTGACATAACACAGACTCTCTATAGGCTGTATATGTATATATATATATATATATATATATATATATATATATATATATATATATATATATATATATATATGTAAACGATCCTCGCACTCACGGAGTTCGTTGCCCCTTTAAAATAGACCCAGGACACAAAAATTTATTTTTTACGGTGCTGACGCGCACTTTTTAATAAACACAGAAATGAAAACAAAACAAACACCTAGCTCCCTCTTGGAGCTCTGACTAAACATAGACTGGTTCCTCACTAAACCACAGGACGGCTAAGCCGTTTACCTGACAAACACCAAAACGGGCTTCTCTCAGCACTCTCTTCAATACGACTGGACACACACGCAGTCGGGCTCTTCACTCCCCAGCCCCGATCAGTCTGGCTGCCTCCCCAAATACCCTGCACCTGTCTCTAATTTATAATTACGACCAGGTGCCGAGGATTAACTAAATCACTAAAACAATTACACAATTAAACCCCATAACACCCAAATGTGCATTCTCACAAGGTTTTTAGCAGGGAAGGATTTTAACCCCCTCCCTGGTACCTTACACATCCTCCCCCTCAAGTGTGAAACACTGATCGGCCATACCAAGGCCACCCCCTCCCCTAAAACACAACCACCCACACTCAAGTCCCGAAATGTCCATTTCCGCCCTCTTCCACGGGCGGACTTGAGGGTGGGTCGAACCTTCCGGCACTTCCGGGAAGGGACCCTGAACCGGCGACAAGGGACCCCACCGGGATGACAGGGCCGACCGAAGTGACGACCGGGGAACAGGAGGATGCAGCAGTGGACAGAGATCTTCCACTGGGGACCGGCGCAGCGATGTCCGATCACCCAGGGGGAGCGAAGCAGCGAACAGGGGGAGCAACAGCGACGTCTGGCAGCAGCCCAGCGACGTCTGGGTGCTCGGGAAGAGCGGAGCAGGGAACCAGGGGAAAAGCTGTGGCCAATGTTGCAGACTCCTGGGCTCCAGGTCCAGCGCAGGAAGGTCTAGGAAGACCGGCAGGGTGTCCAGGAGCAAGGGGCAAGGGACCGCAACTGGCAGTGCCGGACTGGTTCGCTGGGGTGATGGAGGTGGGCACCTCACCTCCTCCTCTTTGTTCATCGCTTCTCCCTCTCTGGGCTCTGGGAGCGGCGGCTTCTCCTCTCTGGGCTCTGGGAGCGGCGGCTCCCCTTCTCTGGGCTCTGGGAGCGGCGGCTCCCCTTCTCTGGGCTCTGGGAGCGGCGGCTCCCCCTCCTCTGGGCTCTGGGAGCGGCGGCTCCCCTTCTCTGGGCTCTGGGAGCGGCGGCTGGGCTTGTCTTGCCTGCTCCCATTTTTGGAGCAGCAGATCCAGCTCCGTCGGCTCTGGCTCTGGCAATCCAAGTTCCAATCTCCATCTCTTATTCTGCTCAATCTGAGCAGCCGTGTTTCTTTTGATCATAGCGATCAATTCCTTTAAGCTTTCCATTTTTACTGGGTCATAGGGCCGCCCACACACACTTCTGGTACCATATGTAAAACGATCTTCGCACTCACAGAGTTCGTTGCCCCTTTAAAATAGACCCAGGACACAAAAATTTATTTTTTACGGCGCTGACGCGCACTTTTTAATAAACACAGAAATGAAAACAAAACAAACACCTAGCTCCCTCTTGGAGCTCTGACTAAACATAGACTGGTTCCTCACTAAACCACAGGACGGCTAAGCCGTTTACCTGACAAACACCAAAACGGGCTTCTCTCAGCACTCTCTTCAATACGACTGGACACACACGCAGCCGGGCTCTTCACTCCCCCCCGATCAGTCTGGCTGCCTCCCCAATACCCTGCACCTGTCTCTAATTTATAATTACGACCAGGTGCCGAGGATTAACTAAATCATTAAAACAATTACACAATTAAACCCCATAACACCCAAATGTGCATTCTCACAAGGTTTTTAGCAGGGAAGGATTTTAACCCCCTCCCTGGTACCTTACAATATATATATATATATATATATATATATATATATATATATATATATATATATATATATATATACACACACACACACACACACACACACACACAGTACAGTGTAAAAAGTATTTGCCCACTGTCTGATTTTCTACATTTTTCCATATTTTTGGCATTGAATGTTATCAGATCTTCAACCAAAATTTAATATTAGATAAAACTGACCCTGAGTGAACAAATAACATAAAATTTTGATATTTATTTATTTATTAAAGAACATTATGCAATACCCAATGCCCCTGCGTGAAAAAGTAATCGCCCCCTTAAACTCAATAACTGGTTATGCCACCTTTACCAGCAATAACTGCAACCAAATGCTTTCAGAAGTTATAGATCAGTCTCTCACAGCACCGTGGAAGAGTTTTGGCCCACTCCTTCAAGCATCCCCAAATCATGACACTACCACCACCATGCTTGTCCGTTGGTATGAGGTTCTTACTGTGGAATGCAGTGTTTGGTTTTCACCAGACATAACGGGGCCCATGTTGGCCAAAAGGTTCTACTGTTGACTCATCTGTCCATAGAACATTGTTCCAGAACTCTTGAAGATCACCCAGGTGCTTTTTGGCAAACTTGAGACGAGAATTCATGTTCTTCTTAGTGAGCAGTGGTTTCCGCCTTGCTACTCTGCCATGAATCCCATTTTTGCCCAGTGTCTTTCTGATGGTGAAGTCATGAACACTGACCTTAGACGAGGCGAGAGGCCTGCAGATCCCTGGATGTTGTTCTAGGGTTCTTTGTGACTTCCTGGACGATTTTACGCCTTGCTCTTGGAAAGATTTTGGCAGGACGTCTACTCCTGGGAAGATTCACTACTGTCCCAAACTTTCTCCATTTGGACAATATGGCTCTGACTGTGGTTTGCCGGAGCCCCAGAGCCTTAGAAATGGCTTTGTAACCCTATACAGACTGATAGGCACCAACAACTTTTTTTTTTTCCGGAGGTCTTCAGCAATTTCTTTTTATCGTGGCACCTCTAAAACCTGTGTGCTGACAACTGCACTCTGATGGTAAGGGTCCAAATTAGTCAGATATATATTGGGCAGGGCTGGCCCAAATCAGGCCTGATTGTTAACCAAAGTATTCAAACAGCTGAGCCTAATTATCCCTTTAATTGGGTTGAGTTAACTAGGGGGGACGACAACTGTTTCACACCTGAACATTGCACGTTTGGTTACTTTGCACACCAAACAAATGAAAGAAGCACCAAACTTTGGTGTCATTTTTTCTCTCTGACTCCCTCTAAATACTATTACAACCCACAAAAAAGATCTGACCAAATTCAATGTGAAAAATGTAGAAAATCAGACAGCGGGCAAATATTTTTTCATGGCACTGTGTGTGTGTGTGTGTGTGTGTGTGTGTGTGTGTGTGTGTGTATATATATATATATATATATATATATATATATATATATATATATATATATATATATATATATATATAGTGAGATAGCAGGGAGGGAGTTAAAATTCCTCCCTGCTAAATCCATGTGAGAATGCACTGTGGGTGAACGGGCTAATTGTGTTAATTGTTTTTATTGTTTAGTTAATCTTCTGCACCCGGTGCTAATTGTAAATTGGAGCCAGGTGCAGGGTATTTAAGAGAGGCAGCCAGACTGATCAGGGCTGCTGAGCGAAGAGCCCGACTGCGTGTGTGTCCCGCCTTATTGAAGGTGAAGTGCTGAGTGAAGCCAGCGTGAGTTTAAGTTTTGGTGTGACAGGTAAACGGCTTAGCCGTCCTGTGAGTAGTTAGGAACCAGTTTATGTTTAGTTAGAGCTCTAAAGGAGAGCTAGGTGTTTATTTCTGTTTGTTTCTATTTTGTTTGTTTTTTATATTCATTTGTGTTTATTAAAAAGTGCGCGTCAGCGCTTTAAAAATCCGTTTCCGTGTCCTGGGTCTGGTCTTACCAGACTTCTGGTCTGGCAACAAACCGCGTGAGTAGCGACAATCTTTCACTATATATATATATATATATATATATATATATATATATATATATATATATACACACACACACACAGTACTGTGCAAAAGTTTAAGGCAGGTGTGAAAAAATGCTGTAAAGTAAGAATGCTTTCAAAAATAGACATGTTAATAGTTTATATTTATCAATTAACTAAATGCAAATTGAGTGAACAGAAGAAAAATCTACATCAAATCCATATTTGGTGTGAACACCCTTTGCCTTCAAAACAGCATCAATTCTTCTAGGTAGACTTGCACACAGTTTTTGAAGGAACTCGGCAGGTAGGTTGGCCCAAACATCTTGGAGAACTAACCACAGTTCTTCTGTGGATTTAGGCAGCCTCAGTTGCTTCTCTCTCTTCATGTAATCCCAGACAGACTTGATGATGTTGAGATCAGGGCTCTGTGGGGGCCATACCATCACTTCCAGGACTCCTTGTTCTTCTTTACGTTGAAGATAGTTCTTAATGACTTTCGCTGTATGTTTGGGGTCGTTGTCATGCTGCAGAATAAATTTGGGTCCAATCAGATGCCTCCCTGATGGTATTGCATAATGGATAAGTATCTGCCTGTACTTCTCAGCATTGGGAGACCATTAATTCTGACCAAATCCCCAACTCCATTTGCAGAAATGCAGCCCCAAACTTGCAAGGAACCTCCAACATGCTTCACTGTTGCCTACAGACACTCATTCGTGTACCGCTCTCCAGCCCTTCGGTGAACAAACTGCCTTCTGCTACAGCCAGATATTTCAAATTTTGACTCATCAATCCAGAGCACCTGCTGCCATTTTTCTGCACCCCAGTTCCTGTGTTTTCGTGCATAGTTGAGTCACTTGGCCTTGTTTCCACATCGGAGGTATGGCTTTTTGGCCTTGAAGGCCACTTCTGACCAGACTTCTCCGGACAGTAGATGGGTGTACCAGGGTCCCACTGTTTTCTGCCAATTCTGAGCTGATGGCACTGCTGGACATCTTCCGATTGCGAAGGGAAGTAATCATGATGTGTTTTTCATCTGCTGCAGTAAGTTTCCTTGGCCAACCACTGCGTCTACGGTCCTCAACGTTGCCCGTTTCTTTGTACTTCTTCAAAAGAGCTTGGACAGCACATCTGGAAACCCCTGTCTGCCTTGAAATTTCTGCCTGGGAGAGACCTTGCTGATGCAGTATAACTACCTTGCATCTTGTTGTTGTGCTCAGTCTTGCCATGGTGTATGACTTTTGACAGTAAACTGTCTTCAGCAACCTCACCTTGTTAGCTGAGTTTGGCTGTTCCTCACCCAGTTTTATTCCCCCTACACAGTTGTTTCTGTTTCAGTTAATGATTGTGTTTCAACCTACATATTGAATTGATGATCATTAGCACCTGTTTGGTATAATTGTTTAATCATACACCTGACTATATGCCTACAAAATCCCTGACTTTGTGCAAGTGTACCTAGAAGAATTGATGCTGTTTTGAAGGCAAAGGGTGGTCACACCAAATATGGATTTGATTTAGATTTTTCTTCTGTTCACTCACTTTGCATTTAGTTAATTGATAAATATAAACTATTAACATGTCTATTTTTGAAAGCATTCTTACTTTACAGCATTTTTTCACACCTGCCTAAAACTTTTGCACAGTACTGTGTGTATATATATATATATATATATATATATATATATATATATATATATATATATATATATATATATATATATATATATATATATATATATAACTCACAAGTAAAACAGCAGCTCAATCCTTTATTTAAAAGTTTTAGACAGCAAAATGTAAACAAACCAGATTATGCATGTCCATGCATTGTGATCTCTATGGAAAGCCATCTGGGACATAAATGCGTTGAGCTTCAGAATCTCATGGACGTCATTATGAAGAAAAATGCGTTGAGCTTCAGAATCATGGAACATAAGAAAAGCAAGCACGTCATTCTGAAATGCCTCACTTAACACTAGAACCGCCACGGTAGTCATTTTGACAGTGTGTTACAATACATGCTTTTATTGTCAATATAACCTACAATACACTTATATATATATATATATATATATATATATATATATATATATATATATATATATATAATATCATTCTGTGCATGAAAGTAACAGAATTGGAATATACAAGGGGGAGTCTTAAACCATTCTCTGGGTTTTCCTGGTTTCTGGTCTCCAACTCCCCCGCTGACAAAGAATGCTTTTAAAAAGAGTTTTAAATACTGGACACATGGCTTATCTGCACGATCGCTGAATGACTCATTCGGCGCCACAAGCCAACAGTTCACACTTAAGTCAAGAACCAGTCCATGTCATAAATCCAGCCGACAGGGGGCAGAACAGAGGACCAATGGAGAACAAGGCACCTCGTTGATATGAGAATATCCAATGAAAAACACTTCACGTGGGCTCAGGCACTGTCTAAATTAACCCAACTACCCAATCACAGGGGTAGAAAGAGACTGGGACAGAGATACCGTTTTCTGACACTCTAATATGAGATAACTATTCTAGTGTTTGCCATAGTGTGGGAGTCCACTGTGTGAGATGTCTAAAATCCTAGCAGTGCTAGGGCTTGTGATGGAATATCCCAGACATAAGCGGATGAAGAGTGCACATATTGGTGGAGGAATTGCTGTTTCAGTGGAATACCTAAATAGTTAATGACTCTTAAGTTCTTTGCAAAGACATTTATTTTGTACCCTGAGGTGGGGCCGAAATGCTTGAAGGCAGACCCCGGAATCTAGCTGACCTTGAGGACGGGCAAGCTTCAAGCGCCTGTATTGTTGAAGTACAGCTGGAGGAACAGGAACAGCTGGAGGAGGCAGCGCAAGTCTGTTAAGTATTCAGTGAGTAGTGTTGTAATCCTCTTATGAACTCGAGACTAAGCAGACCTTAAAGTAAAATTAATGTTTTGTTTTAAGTGGAATGTAAGAAAACTATCATTGCTTTCAATTCATGCTTTGAGTTAATGAACATTATAGTATTTGTTTGTATGTGATTTATACAAATTGATGTGAGTTTCATAAGGCAATTACCATTATGCGTTTAGAAGCAAGAGTCCAAATTTAGCTGTCTTGATAACATATAATTCTTGACAGGCTGTCTGGACGCAAAGAGCGTCTACCTCGCAAGAGTGAGAATTGCTTTCTGAACCGAAACTATATATATGAGACTGATTTAACGACGCTTTGATTACCAAATATTAACGAAAGTGAATATTTGTGTTACTAACGATACCCCTGTTAAGACTAACCTTCGTCTTAAATAGCTGTCAGGAATGCAGTTGTAACCATAAGGGAATCTCCCACAGATTGTGTTGAATCGCTAATCAACCAGCAGGAGTGGG
Source organism: Polyodon spathula (assembly GCF_017654505.1). Classification (NCBI taxonomy): domain Eukaryota; kingdom Metazoa; phylum Chordata; class Actinopteri; order Acipenseriformes; family Polyodontidae; genus Polyodon; species Polyodon spathula. The sequence continues at coordinate 26,211,215 of NC_054543.1, forward strand.
GGTGTTGTTGTTTGAACCTTATTTTCTGTACTGTTTAGTTTAGTTAATTCTTCCTTTCTATATTATCTTAGTTTAGTTGTTGCACCTTTAATTTTTCCTTTATTTAGTTTTATTTCTAATAAAACTGTTACTTTGTATTCACTAGAAACGTGGCCTATATAGTCTGATTATTTCGATAAGGGGCGGATTCTACATGATTTGAATTCAAAACAAGGTATTCAATTATTACAATTTAAATTAGTAAAAATACAAATATACCTTGCAGACTACCTCCTACCTCCACTGAGTTTACAACAGTATGTATTTGAATAAAATATTGCTCTTTAAGTCTAGATATCTGTTATCCAAACCTCTATTGTAATCTTATCAATTCCTTGGCGAACTGCCATCTGGATGTCTACGTGAGCATATAGTCTGCTGTCTTATAATATTACTATTACAAGAATCTTTCAGGAAATCTTAATATTTTTGAGTTTTGATTTGAGAGCAGCTACAGATGTATTTGCATTGGCAGCAGGAATTTTGAATGACTTCACTGAAAACAGCATTGCCTGTTTCAAGCTAAACATAAAACAATACATGGACAAGCAGATGTTTCTGACAAAAACACGGTGACGCTGGATACAATACATGTCAAACAAACATGTCTTGGCTGGCAGTGGACCCTACCCCTACCTATGCAAAGATGAAACTTGCCCAGCTTGTCAGAGACTGGGAGGCAATGTGGTACTTAGACTGATGTAACCGTGCTTAGGTAAAAGGGATGAATGTTACCAATGACATTTTTTTTATTTCACTGTAGTTAGTAAAACAGTTGAAGAACAAAAAAAAAAACTACCTGATTGGTACAATAAACAAAGCGAAAAGAGAGTTTCCACCATCTGTGCAAAACTTAGTACTCCGTGAAAGCAATCACCGGTGTCCAGTTACTGTATCTTACAATGTACTGGACATGGCAGCTGTCAATTTCTTCATTTTGTACAAGGTATTCACAGGGGAAAATATCATCTTATGATGCTAGGCACAGAGCTTTGGCTAGAAACATTTTGATCAGAAAGCTGCAAAGCGGCAAAGAAATGCAGCTCAACCTGGATAGTGCGCATCAAGTGACAAACGCAACAGAAAACAATGACAGGTAACTAAATGCAATAAAAATAAAACATCTGATATCTGTGCCCAGTGTGAAACAGCAGTATATGGTAAATGCACACAACAAGTTGATAAGCGTTACATCTGTGTGAATTGTGCTATTATGGGGGATACGTTGAAGTATGTTTCCCTGAATGCACTGGTGGAAAGTGGAAAATAGTAGCACCTGACCAGTAAAAAAATTACCTGGTGAGCGTAGCGACAGTAGAAGGTTTTGTCCTTGATCAGGTACTTTTCTACAATTTAGCTAACAGTCTTTAAAATAAGCATATTTATTACAGCATGTAAAATGCAATTTTTCATATTGTCAGAACTGACTAGAATGTCATACTTGGATAAATGAATAAATAACACTAACTACATAGAAAATAGATTTTTTTTTAAAAGCAGGAAATAAAAATGTGCATTACAAATATCATATGGGAGATACTGAAATTGGAGAAGGAATCTATGATAAAGACCTAGGAGTTTTTGTTGACTCAGAAATGTCTTCATCTAGACAATGTGGGGAAGCTATAAAAAAGGCCAACAAGATGCTCGGATGCAAGTGTTGAATTTAAATCAAGGGAAGTAATGTTAAAACTGTACAATGCATTAGTAAGACCTCACCCTTAATATTATGTTCAGTTCTGGTCACCTTGCTACAAAAGGATATTGCTGCTCTAGAAAGAGTGCAAAGAAGTGCGACCAGAATTATTCTGGGTTTAAAAGGCATGTCATATGCAGACAGGCTAAAATAATTGAATCTATTCAGTCTTGAACAAAGAAGCCTATGCGGCGACCTAATTCAAGCATTCAAAATTCTAAAAGGTATTGACAATGTCAACCCAAGGGACTTTTTCAGCCTGAAAAAAGAAACAATTACCAGGGGTCACAAATGGAGATTAGACAAAGGGGCATTCAGAACAGAAAATAGGAGGCCTTTTTACACAGAGAATTGTGAGGGTCTGGAATCAACTCCCCAGTAATGTTGTTGAAGCTGACACCCTGGGATCCTTCAAGAAGCTGCTTGATGAGATTCTGGGATCATTAAGCTACTAACAACCAAACGAGCAAGATGGGCTGAATGGCCTCCTCTCGTTTGTATACTTTCTTATGTTCTCATGACAAGGTCCTTTCTAAGTTTTGTAAAATCCCAGCGTTTTTGTTAAAAAAAACATGGATGCAACGAGCAAAACAACATTTGCTTACCAGTAATCCTCAATATCTTTCAACAACCCGAGAGCATTGAACTGGAGTTTCAGACTTTAATTGATTTTTAGTTTCACAGTGTTATTGCTGCAAGAGATTGGCTGTATTATTGGTATTTTTCACAAGATTAGATCCATTCCAGCCTTTAGCATATGTGTCTGCTTCATACATCCCTTTTTATAGCAGACTCTGTGCTTACAAGTGGCAAAAACCTAAAAAATAAAACAGTGGCGTGCTGCTGGTACATTCACAAATCATGGAGTGCAGATCTTGCTCTGGGTTTAAAGACAGACCAGCGTTGTTAGATGTATTTAAGAATCTGTTTTGAGTTTGGATTGTTTTGGTTAACTGCTGATGACCTATCCACAGGTTCGGCCTCAGCACTGGAGTTTCATTATAGAGAGCGTGGTTCCTTCGGATAAAGGGAATTACACCTGCATAGTGCAGAACAAATACGGGTCCATCAACCACACCTACCACCTCGATGTGGTCGGTGAGTTAAAGCTTTAAACACTGTTCACGTTGTTGTTGGCTTCTCTGTTTCTTAACAATCCCTAACAATCCATAAAAGTTTACTGTGGTATTTTTTCATTTTTCCCATGCTTTTCCCATGGGTACAATATGCATTTACCTTTGTTTACTTTGGTTTGCCATGTTTATTAATATGATTTCCCGTAACTCTCTATTCTTTACAATGCTTACCTATGCATTACCATATTTTAACTGTACATTACTTTACATTACTGTACATTTTAATTGTGAGAGTCTGGAACCAACTCTCCAGTAATGTTGTTGAAGCTGACACCCTGGGATCCTTCAAGAAGCTGCTTGATGAGATTCTGGGAATAATAAGCTACTAACAACCAAATGAGGAAGATGGGCCAAATGGCTTCCTCTCATTTGTAAACTTTCTTATGTTCTTATGTATTGTTGTGGAATATTGTTTTTTATTCAGACTATGGCCAAACCCCAACTCACCAGATGTCTGCCTTCCTCCCGTAGCCCTCTCCACTAATCACTTCAGGGCTCATCCAGTAGGGGGTGCCAGTGACTGATTTTATCCCCGTCCCAGATAGGCAGATGGTCTGGAGTCGCCGGCTAGCTCCAAAATCACCAAGCTTGACGTTTCCTGCAGAGTCCCTCAGGATATTTGCTCCTGAGGTGGGAAAAGGAGAAACAAGAGTCTATCCATACGCATAGCCAGTTCATTTTATAGCATGTAGTACAAACTGTGCTAAAGACAATACAATTTTTTAAGAAAGTAGTAAAATCAGAGAGCGCAGAAAGGGAACATTACACAGGTAGAAAATACTCTTCAAACTATTTACCCCCTTCCCCCAATCTTCTTCATGCTTTAACCTCCCTATTCACCTTTGATATCCCGGTGTACAATCATGTTGCTGTGTAGATAAGACACACCCTCCAGGATCTGTCGTGTATATTTCCGAGTCACATTTTCTGTAAGTGCACCATAGGCCTTCAACTGGTCCTTTATAGATCCCTGCAGAGGAAAGGTGGAAAATGAGTTATATTACTTAAAGTAACCAGACCAGTAAACGCAGAAGTTATTCATCAATACTAAAAGAAACGAAAGGTCAGGGAAGCTGACATCTGGTCTCTAGTTCCTGGGTGAAAAAGGAAGCTGGCTTAGTCGTGGAACTGGAGGACGCCCACTGAACCTTTGGGTCTCCTGAGCCATGTAGGGAATTCCCTTGTTGAGAGAAAATGTGATTGGGCATTCCAAATTAGGAGAAAAATAATAATTGGACACACTAAATTAGTATTTTACTAGTTCCGCTCTGCAAATAGTTTTGTTTTTCATATTGTACAAATGTCAAAAGTAGCCTGTCCTCAAAGGACAATGGTACTTAACCCTTTGCAGTCCATTTATTCAGCGCTTGTCAGGCGCGTCCAATTTATTTTCACACGCGCTGATATTTTACTATGTTTAAAATATTTTACTATGTTTAAAATATTTTTTTTCCCCCCAGAGTAAAATATGTATAAAATGCATTGACTCGTAAAAGGACATTCAGTACTGTATCTAAAGCCAAGCCCCACCCCTTATTCGCTGTATTTTTCACATACGTCTTTATTGACGTACATACAGGTCAGTCCTCTCCTGATCACTCGTTTTATCACCAAACTTCTCAATAATGCGATCCAAGTCATTATTTTACTACTATAACATCTCCAAAAAGATCTGCAAATGTCTGTGATATTCTTTGAGTGCTGGATGCAGAAGCAGCTACCTCCATTGTTATGTCCGTATTATCTCTGTAGTGGATGGGGCTATCAGTTACAACCTTTTTTTTTTTTTTTTCCCCCGGCTTCATTCAGCTCCTATCGGTCTCACTTGGCCATTGAAAGGTTTTGTCGGCATTTTCCGGAGAAAAAACGACTAGAGACCCGTGCTTTAAGTCTTTTTGATGTCGACATTGGACTGAAAAGGGAAAATTGTAATGTCGGACCCGGTACATATGACAAAGATTTAATGGGTTTAAAAAAAATAAAAAAGAGATTTATCTTGAACTTGTACTGATTTGTCAGGTACCATTCATCTAAGAGAGTGTGGCAGAGCAAAGCTCTACCCTTTTTAAATTGGCATGGATGGGGTTAATTTCCCCTACCTGCCTGGGTTTATTATGTTCAGGTGGCTGGGGTTGATTAGTTGATTAAATGATTAACTTAATTAACGATCAATCAGCGCCCAGCCACCTGACATAAAAGGAGACCTCTGCTTCTCATTTGGGAGGAGGGAGCTGAGGAAGCAGGTTGGTGTTTGTGGTTTTTGTGAGGTTTTGTGATTTGTGATTTGTGAATTCTACATCCAGTGAAGGCATTGCCCAGCCTGGAAACCTTTATTTTTGTAAGTTTGTTTTTTGTACTGTTTTTTTTGTGTGTTTAAATCCCTTTACTTTGCCCTTGAGCACTTTTGTGTAATTTATAATAAAATAGTTATTTTTTTGAACTTCAGACTGTCTCTTACTTGGCAGAGTTGCTTATAGTTTATCTAGACAGTGTCAGATATCTGAATGGAGCAATATTACTGAATTTTCTGTGTCTTGGTCTGTTGTTATTGAAAGACATTGAGCTCCAGTCGTGCTGTCAGGCTGTGACTGGCTGATTTGGCAGTTGCGGGTACAAGACCGGTTGCTTTCGCCAGTACAAAGTATTGATTGGCTTGATTGATCGACCTGCAAGTCACCCCACGCAACAAAAGTGTGCCTCATATCTTTTTTTTTTTTTTTTTTTTTTATTTAAACTGAAGTACTATAACATGCAAAGCATCTGTGCTGCGGGGCGGGGCAGGGGGGGTGGGAACGAGACAACAGACGACCCACAGGCTTTCTTGTGCTAGACATCAGAGTGGTATATTTGCCTGGTAACGTTTTAAAAGTAAAACATAGCTGGAAGCTAAATGTAATGTGTTTCAGTGAAATCTGGGATAGCAGCATGAAGATAAAAGGAAATAAAGTTACTTCATAAATGATATGTTGATACAGTACCACTTAATATTAATTAATAGCATGTTCTACTTTGCTTTGTATTGCGTTCTCCGTTTTCCTCAAAATATTATATACATGCAAGGTCAAGAGTTCTATCTTGATCTTGTCTGGGTTATGGCCAGGCACCTCTGGTGCCGTGCCAGACCAGCCCTATTTGTTTATGCTGCGGAAACAAGGTATGACATTCCCTATTTGGATTGGATTGAAATCACCACTGAATAACTGACTGCGGAATTTATAAGGTATTGGAACAGCAGTGGTATAAAATTTCCATGCTGAAACAGACATGCCTTTGCATTGGATTCAAATTATCACAGTGGTGTCTGAGATGCACAGGAGACAGTATTACGTGCAGAGTTTTAGTCCTTTGTGTGAGTGCAGTAATTCTAAAGTTCAGTTAATTTCGAGGAAGGTCTAATACACAGAGTTATTCATAAACAGTAATTTATTTCTGTTACATTTCAAGCAGAGAGCAAACAAGAACACATACATGGCATGACTGGTCTTTGCCCTGTCTGAATACTTCAAATTGGAAGGCCTCTGCTGCAATATGAACAACTTATGTATTCCTTAATATGTTCATCAACACTGTATGTGTTTCTGCCCTAATAATGTTTTTTTCTTTATGGTGCGTTGTTTAAGAATCATCTTGTATTATCTATTTTGTGTCTGTTGGAAAACACGCAGATATATGATGACACATGTGGAAGACACCTTTCCTGTTGTAATGGAGAAATAGAAATCCAAGTGAGACTTCAGGGTTGACAAAAATCTCTGAGAGAGGCAGAATGTGGCATCATTACTCCAAATTTGAAATAAGCATCAATGGATGTTTCATTTTCAATGTCAAAGAGCATATAGAAAGAAAAAAGTGTTACATGTATGCATTACCCCTGGCATGTACTCCATGAAAATGGAGAGGGTCCTTTCCTGAGTGTCCCTCAAGCAACCGTAGTACTGAACAATTCTCTCATGGAACAGATTCTTCAGCAGCTGGATCTCACATTCCAAGGCGCTCACCTCCTACAAAGTCAGATAAAACAAAGAGTCACAAATGTTTTTTCCTCTAGCAAAAAATAAAAAACAAAAACAAAAACAAAAGTGGTATTTTTGGAATACTATTCAACAGGGAAAAGCAAATAAGTATCAATAATTCTAAAATAAAGACATGTAAAAGATCTCATCTTCCTCACCTTGCTTGTTTCTGGGCTGTCAGGATCAAACTGCACCTGTTTTACTGCCAGCTCCCTACCAGTATCGGCATCATAGCACAAGTACACTCTCCCAAAGGCACCTTGGCCAAGCAGTTTCCCTAGTCGCCAGTTGATAGGAGCTCTTGGAGCTTGAAAAGAAAATTATACAAACATCAGCTAGCACAGGGCTGAAATCCCTGTGCTAAAATCACTCAGTCAAAGATCCTTGTTCAGGTCCCTATATGATCGTGGATGACCCGACCTTTACTACAGCACAACTTTGAGGAGCACTAGCTTAAAACATCACAGCAACTGCAGATGGAAATATTTTCCCTTTATTTAACAAAATATTCATCCTGGAGGCTACAAATACCATATAAATCCTACAAATAGGTGCATGCCCTTATGTAATGGGAGTACGCTTAAATGCGTGGTAAGGACTACTGCAGGACAACTTTACAAAAGCGCTGAAGATTGAAAATCTATCAGACATACATTTACTAAGCTTCAATGTGGTCGTTTAACAATGTTACTGTCAAAACTTAGCATGCCAGTGTATGAGGCTACATTTATAAACATCTTTGTCCCCCATGTCTCGTATTTAGACTTCAGCTGTGGTGGAGCTTTTACTCAGAGACAGGTGCATGTTGTTTATATAAAAGTAACTGCATTTTCTCTGTAAAACGTGTGTAGCTAAGTCTAAGCCCATGCACCTATTTGCATGATTACGCGTTAAAATCCATGAATCTAAAACACAGACAGGAGAGTACACCTCCACCCCCCACTACTCACAGCGGCTGGGTGGGCTGATATCCATGACAGTGAGTGTGGGGTTGCTTTCAATGTCACTGCCCCTCCTCCTGCTCCGACTCTCCTCAAACTCGGGACTGAAGATGCTGCTCCCACTGCTGGTGCTGAGTGAGTGGTCTGTCGGGCTGAAACTCACTGGTGAACGAAAACTGTTTCCCTGGGTCCGGCGAGCACGAGGGAACGTCTTACGGCCTGCAGCACAGCAACACAAAACATATTAACCAGATTCAACGTACTATTGTTATCAGTGCTAGGTTATCTATTTCTATCTATATACTTGGATGTCGAAGCCAACATCACTAGCATCTAGAATGCAATATGAAGTACAATCATATCAGTTTAATAATGTCACCTTCCACATATTATGATATACAGAAATTATTAACCAGCAACTGAAACATTTTGACATATGTTTTGACATTAGATGTGCCTTATAGCATGTAATGAACAGTACTGTAATCAGTGCTATACGAAGTGCACAGTATTGTATGTGGACTTCCTTGCAGTAAACAAGACAGATAAAAAGCATTTTTTTTACATAACTGCTTTGCTAGATAAGTTTGGGTGTACTTACCGTCACTGTAATCCTGATGATGGAATGAGATATGGTATCGACGTGGATATGTCCCACCTTTTCCAAACTTCTCAAATACAGGAATTTCGTAATCTGCAATGGATAAAAGGTGCTTACTGAAGGAAACATACTGCGCAATGGAGGAAGTCTTCTGAAACAAGTTAATCAAAAAATGTCTCTGACAAAACAACTGGAGTATAGATAAAAAGTAAAAAGAACATTGGTCATACATAGTACTTATGGCCCATGCAAGCCCAAAACAAAGCAATGGAATCTACAGTAAATTAATACTGTTATAAAATGGGCATATCAATGGCTGGAATCTCTCTGCTAACTGGGTAATCCTTTAACCCATCTGCCTTCATCATCTGAAGATGGCATTACTGCTGAAAAATGCATTTATCAGAATTACCAGATTACAGTAATCAGAAAAAATGCATTTTTCATTGTTTTGCAGGAAACTGTCAGCGACACATAATAAATTGAGTCAATGTCTCAATTTATAATCAGAGATAAGCTACTGCAGCAAGATAGCCTACTTATTCTCAAAGTAGTTTTGTATAAACAAGTCATTTACAGTATTATAACCATTTTAGGTATGTGAAATCTATTTTGATGTGTAATAATCATTTAACAACATTAGAAGCGTACTTGTGTAATGTCATGTGAACTGCAGACACAAATCCAATATCGCAGGTCTTGGTGTTAAAATACATTTTATTTTATTGGTTTTGCTACACGTATTTGGGCCCAATGCCAAGTCAATAACCACTCTATGCTCTTAAATAATAACCTGTATTCCTAAATGTTTGTGTTTTAAGCAATTTGAGCAATCATTTACTAATTCTGTTTACCATCATAAACAATGCCAATTTTTTGTATGTTGCAGCCAGCGGCCCAGATAAGCTGTGCACCTGCCGTTTTTTACGCATTAAAAAAAATCGCACAAAATTTAAATTTAGCAATTTTGATGCACAGCTTGTCTGCCTCCCCTAAGACTTCCACTAACAACTACATCTCTCAGAATGCAATGTCTTCAGTTAGGAAACTGTACACAAGAAAAACCAACCCAACAAACATTATTATATCTCTGGCTAGCCCTGTTGTCTTTGCAGCCAATTGCAATAAGAATAAGAAATTCGAACCTACACAGTTTGAAGCGTAAACACCCCAGTCCAGTTACAAATCCAACTAGAACCACCGTCAGAGTCAACCTCTAAAAAAAGTGCCTAAAATATTAAACAAACTGTTTTAGAACTTAATGCATTTCCTTATTTTTTTATCTGTATGCCTTTATGTTGAGGTTTTAACATGTTCACTGAGTTTAAGAATGTAATGTTAAAATAAGTAACGTAATTAATTTGCAGTTAGTGTGATACCTCGAAAAAAAAATATGCCGAGCCGAGAAAGAACTTTGTAGAACACAGGCGTGGTTGTACAGTAGTTCAAAGTAACAATGCAGTCAAAATGGCTCTTTTTTAATGCTTACCCCATTACCATTACATATTGTACAGTATTAATCAAGATTACTCAGGACTTCAAGGTAATGTTGCATTACCCCCTGAAATTACATTTTACTCTCAGTGTTAGAATTAGAGGGTATATTACTCCCAGACCCAAAATCTTATCTGGAGCGCTGGTTGCAGCACCACATTATTTTGACCAAAGGATAGATCTTAATACTAGTTAGAATAATGGATACTAGGGGTGTAAATATCGTTTAATTAGGTACACATTTATACTCTTTTGCTTTTAATAGTTTAAACAATTAAACTATAAGACTAAGAGACGCTGGCACATATAGCATGCCCATTCCATACACAATTCAATAATACTGTAACGAGCAGGTCCTGAAGCTAGAGCTACCACCCTCTGTCGGACGGCTTCGGGACACTTGAGAAGTGACTCATTTGCATGCACTGGAGCAAAGGACTATGGGGAGGTACTCACGCTTTTGCAGGGTCCCGTTCCCCGATTATTATCCAAAATTAGTAAATGTTATTGTGTTAAAATTAAGAGTTTTATTTTCTGTTGTTGTCCCTGTGAGCATCTGTATCTGTCTGTGAAATGTATGTCAGTCACCGTCATGTCGCCGTCTAGTCTGTGCGTGCCCCTTTCCCTCTGTGCTCCCTGTCTGTGGCTTGTTTTCTTTCCCCAGTCTCTCTGTTGACAAAATGTGCTGTCCTTTTAAGGGTTGATGGGAATTTAAATAAAATGCTATTTTGCAAAAGATCCATTGCAGTCTCTTTCATTGAACCCATGCAAGCAGAAATGCTACTCTGGTGTCAGAAAAGCAGGATGGAAGAAGACGCTGCCTCCTTAGAAGAACAGAAAACAAGAAGCAACCAAAAAACCCCAAACAGGGGACTAGCTACTTCCTTGGGCCTGAGAGAAGATGGATCAGTGGCCGCCATCCGCAAGGAAGAAGACTGGCCCCTCGTAAGCCTGGCGAGCTGGGTCCGGCAGCGGCCGCAACGTTGATGGACAGCGGGTTTCCCCCCGAGCAGCCTGAGTATGCCAACCTCATGGGGAAACAACCTGGTGCCACCAATAAGAAAGTAGAGCAGCGACTGGCTTCAGACCACAGAGATACGGCGGTGTGCCGGCCCAACCTTCAGAGGCAGATGGCAGGAGCCTTTTTCGAGGCCCCGGCACAGCGGCAGTCAACCCCGGGGCCCGAGCTGGGCATCTTGGCCACAGACACTGAACATTTGGCACGCTGTGCCTTCAAGGATGCGCAACCTAAGCTCACCAAACGGCTTGTCCTCGACCTATCCATCCGTGGCCTCTTTCCTAGCGAGCTGCGCCGCCATGTCCGTCTGGCCCACCCATGCTCCGTCTCTCAGGCACTTGAGAAGGAGGAGGAAATGGAGGCTATCTTAATGGAAGAGTCCAGGGCCAGATGCCGCAACAGAACCAGAACTATCCAAGCTGTGGACCTTTCTAGGACTGAAAGTGAGGGGGAACCCGAAGGGAAGACCACCGGTGCCACCCAGCCCGCAGAGCCAGAGCAACCATGGAAACCGCCAAACTGCTGTCAGTGTCACCGGCCCTTCTCCAAGCCGCGACCCTGGCCTGGTGCTACTAAGGCACCACAGCCCCCAAGACGCCGGGAAATGCCAGCGGGTCGGCATAGCGGACGAACCGCCAACCTGTCTTACAGCACCCTCCAAACCAGCTACCCTTGGGTTTGTCAGGCGCATGGGACAAGGGAGAAGCCCACATATCCAGTGCCAGCTTAATGGGTTCCAGTTACAGGCCCTGGTTGACACCGGATCCACCATTAGCCTGCTACGCCCCGACATCCTCCCTATGGACAAAGGGGGGAACCTAGAAGTGTGGCATTGGGGACCCGTGCATCCTAGGCTTGGAATTACTCTCTAAGGCTAAAGCGGGGTTGGACTTGGGCGTCTCAGTCCTCCGGGTCGGCCACCACCATCTGCCCATGGGGTCCGGAGCTGAGCTGCTACCAGGGGTCAACGAGACGCTGGGCCTCCAACAACATAGCTCTGCCACAGACGCCACTGATGCCACGTTCCTTCCCGAGGAAAGGACCACCACGACCATGCCAACTCGGACAGAAAACCTGCCTACCACTGGCCCTGACACTGAACCCCTGGAGCTGGAAGGACCGGAGACTGAGGTGTGGTAACACAGCCATAATGGCCTATCTTCTGATGAACAGAAGTCACTCCGCCACCTCTTGCATGAGTTCTGCGACGTCTTCTCTGCTAACTCCCAGGACTACGGCCGCACCAGGTTAGTTCAACACACCATTGACACTGGATCCACACGTCCCATCCGCGAACAGCCTCGCTGCCTGCCACTGGCCAAGAATGAGGCAGCTGAATGGATATTGTGAGAGATGGCTGCCTGGTGGGAGCTGTTAGCCATGGTAAGGGCCATCAAGCACTTTAGACCCTACCTGTACAGATGTAGATTTCAGCTCCGGATGGACCATACCTCTCTCCAGTGGCTTCTGTCTTTCAAAGAGCCCAAAGAACAGGTAGCTCATTGGATAGAGGCGCTTGCAACTGTTACATTCTCGTGGCATTGGACTACTTTAGGAAGTGGCCCAAGGCGAGGGGATTTTCTGCCAGTTCGGGGTCCTCGAAGCGCTACACAGTGAACAGGGAAGAAACGGTCCTTCATAGGGTTTGTGACCGCCTGGGTATTCGCAAAACCTGGACGAAGCCTCTCCACCCTCAGAGCGATTGGTTGATGGAGCGTTTTAATAGAACGTTGTCCACCCAGCTGGCAATCCTGACCTCAAGCCATCAGCGCGACTGGGATATTCACCTGCCCTTGACGTTTCTGGCTTACCGGACTGCCAACCCAAGAATCTACGGGCTGCACCCCAGCAGCCCTGATGTTTGACAGTGAGCTGCGCAACCCAGTTGAGCTACAATTCAGGAAACCGCCGGCCCCGGATCGGAATATCTGACCACCTTCCAAGAATGCCTGGAAACTGCTCACACCTTCGCCTGGGAACATCTACAGGGGGCCGGAATCTGCCAGAAACAAGCCTACGACCACTGTGCCCGAGACCCAGGATTCCTATCAGATGAGTTGGTCTGGGTGTACTGCCCGCGACGCAAGAAAGGACTGAGCCCTAAGCTGGACAGCACCTGGGAAAGACTCTGCCAAGTCCTTGAGCGGCTGACAGAGGTGGTCTACCGCGTGAGACTCCGCACCTGGAATCAGATTGTGGTGCTGGACGAAGACCGTCTGGCTCGCTACCTAGGAAATAATTCCAAGGACCCCGTGGCCGACCGTTGTAGCTAGCTAGATAATACAAGTTGGTTACAAGTTGTGTCGGGTCGAATTACAACAGTCTCAGTGATTACCTTATCAAAACGATAAGCTACATTTGCTGAAAACATTTTTTTATCTCAATTTTGTTTTCACTTTGCGTTTTTTCCTGTCCCCTTAATTTAACATTTTCATGTCAAAGCGTTTTCAGTAAATAACAGAAGATTCATTCATTCAAGTTTCCCAAAATCATGTGTGTAAGATTAGCTTTTATATTTTAAAAATAATAAAAAAGTCCTACCTCACTAACTTCTGTCAGTTTTTCACTGCTACCATCTAGTTGTTGCACTCTATTGTTGTGTTTGTTTGTTTTGCAGGTAGCTTCCTAAAACAAAACCAAATTTCCATTTCTAAAATCAAAAACATTATTGTACACACAACTTCATCTTCTTCTTCTAGTTAAATCTAGGGCGCAGTCCATCTATTATTTTAGATGATTAGTGCCCTCTATCTGTAGTCCTTTGTCTGTCTATGTTTTAGTTTATTTTTCTGTCACCTTTATTTATAACTTCCCTTTTCCTGTTTCCTTTATATATTTCATAAGTATCTTTTCTCTTTTCAGTCTTCCTTCCACTTTCCCTTTTCCCAGCACGCTCTTTATGTTGATCTCATATAATTCCATCCCTCAGCCTCCTCTCTATTCTCCTTCTCTGCTCCTCATATTTCCCACATTTTAATAAATAATGGTCTACTGTTTCTGCTACTTTTCATTTTACACACTTTCCATCTTTATGCTTCCCCAGTCTTAACAGGTGTTCATTTAAAGAACTATGCCCAGTCCTTAACCTATCCAACGCTCTTTCCTCTTTCCTTCCCAATCTTTTATTCACCCAACTATTATTCACCTCTTTCTGGATATTATAATAAAACCTCCCTTTTATGCTTTCATCCCATCTCTCCTGCCATTCTTTTACTATAATTTTTTTCACATAGACTCCCATTTCCTGCGATCCCAGAGGAATCCCCATATCAATCTCCCCTCTTTTTAACTCGTTTTTTTTTTTTTGCTGCAAGATCTAACAATTCATTCCCAGAATGCCAGAGTGACCAGGAATCCAAACTAAAATCACTTCAATACCACATTCCTTATAATGTTGTATTATTTCAAACATAATATCCCTTCTATTAGTAAACTCCCCTTTCAATGCAATAAGTAAACTTAAAGAATCTGAAAATTTGACTGCTTTTTTAGGTTTTATTTCAGCTATTTTAACTATTGCAAATAGTACAGCTACCATTTCTGCAACATACACTGATAAATGGTCTGATATCCTTGCTATTTTACAAATATCCAATTCTGGAATATAGTACTCTAATGCCACTCTTCCTGTTTTTGGATCCTTGGATCCATCTGTATATATATATATATATATATACACACACACACATATACATATATATATATATATATATATACATATATATATACATATATATATATATATATATATATATATATATATATATATATATATATATATATACACATACATATATATATATATATATATATATATATATATATATATATATATATATATATATATATATATATAGCCTCTGTACTCTTCTCCTCTACAAAAGCTTGACTTTTTCTTTTCAATTCCATTTTTTCCCCTCCTTTCTTCACTTGCTCACTCAATTCTATAAAACAATTTGGTTTTTCCACCAACCATCCCACCAACAAATTAATATTAACATTCTCTACTAACTTCAGCTTTTCAATTCCCAATTCCTTCATTCATTTTTGCACCCAACAACCCAACGTACCCCCATTTGTTTTCCACCTCTCTTTATACTGATTAATCCACCTATCTTCCATGCTTTTGCTAGGAGGAAATTCTACATGCATAGTTAGCCTTTATCCAATATTTTATACGTAACCATTTTCTCCTTAATTCCAATGACATCTCATTTATCAAAACTTGCATAGCATTTATTGGAGCAGACTTCATAGCTTCACAACTTCATCAATGATACGTATGCAAGCAATGAGGCATGTCAGGTTCACAGGATCGGACTAGTTCATTGTGTAAAATAAGGAGGGCTGGAACTGGTGCGTTCCATTCCCAGCAAAACAAGTTAACCATTCTGAATGACAAAACCATTAAAAAATATTGTTAAGGGGTCTTAAAACTGTGTGTCTGTGGTGGGTGGGACAAATACATGTACTTCCCCCTCACTACAAAGAGTGGGTGGGACTTGACCCCCTCACCCCCCGTGATATGCATCTATGTCTGAAGGTAAAGCTGTCATAGCACATTTATAAGTGAAGAGAACGGGTAAGATGTCTTCACAGTTGCCATGGGTCATCACGTAGCTCAAGGGATCGACCATATGACAGATTTGTGAATTTGCGATCTGGCAGCACTGCTGTTATTGCCCATCGCTGTTCGATGAGTCATTCAAACATATCGTAAACTGAATTCCACCGAGTTTTGCAAGATTGGATCAGGCGGTGTTGCTTTAGCTTAAGCTACATTTGTTTTTTCTCGAGAGCTTTAGCAGCAACAGTGCTGTGGTGAATGTGTGAGACAAGCCTTCTTGCTGTAGCAATCACTCGATCAACACTGCATTTTATTTATGTATTTAAATATACTTAGAAAGAGTACATAAATACAAAATATGAAGCATCTATTTCTTTCAATACAATTAAAATATTTGCCTTACACTCATACTGCTAACTATTCTCAATTCTTTTTCAAATAGTCTGCAAAATAAATAAAGTACATCCTGTAAGTATGGAATAGAATAGTATGGGCATGATGTTCTTTATGCATATTGCTTTTTTGACATAGCGTGCTTTTTCTGGTGGCATAATAGCCTATAATGTGTACATTGTAATGAACGTATTGAAATTATATACTGATAATTGAGGGTGGAACAGAGGACAGTATAGGGAGGGCACTGCACTGGGGAAAAAAAAAGTATGTTGTTAAAGTGACTTTGCTTGTTGACTTTTGTTGTTGTGCTTTTGCCACATTAGTACATCCTATGGTACTGTATTTAAAGTACACACTAAGGCTGTCAGTTAAGCCTCAAAATAGCAATCGATTAATTGGACGCACAAAATATAATCGTTCTAGTAAATATTGATGATGATTTCAGTGCATTCCTCTTGCCATGACGTTATCATTTTAATATCATTGCAGTTCAGTAAAAGTTTGTGCACAACAACTGAATGTGAGGGGTAATTACGTCTGGGTAGTGTCAAGAGAAAAAGAAAGACAAAACACAACATTCACAACAAGCCTAGCAAGTTTAACATAGCTACTACAGGAGTGTTACTAAAATATATATGATTTATGCACAAATTGCATACCCGCTCATAGTTGATCCTTACTTCACAATTGCGTTTAACATCACTGATCATTTATTACATTTTAACGTTATTGAATATTGTTAAACATTCATTATACAACAGTTAATTCCCTTTCATTTGAATGACAACCATTACCGAATGGGAAGAGCCTCTCTGACTGTCAATCACTAAGCATGTACAAAAAAGCTGCCCTGTCAGGGTCCTGCTGTAAGGGGGAAGTCTCTCCCACCTCCTGTTGAAGAGGGACAGCCTCACAGTATCAAATCGCCATTTTCTCTCTCACTTCCCTGAGACAGGTCACAGATTGCTTCGTGCTTTCTTGTACCGATATTTGGCAGATTTTTCGTTTTTTTTACCGTCAAATGTAATTTATCCACGGCAGAGTCACGCTTTCAAGCGTTTTTGAGAGTGCTCAAAATTCTAATTCTCGCGTCAGTTTACTGACTAGAGCTGGTTTCAACCCCTCTTTTGAGATTGGTAAGCAGCCATTGCTCTCTTTCAATGCACAAGGTTACTGTGTGGAGAGCTGTTCTGGTGCTGTAAGGAGACATCGCGGGCCCGTGGAGTCATCCTCTACGCGATTTAGTTGGCCACAACGACCACAAAAAAAAATCCAGCTCGGACCTAGTTCCCCTCTCAAGCCTCAGGCTCTCCTAGCCCGGCTCCGCTTGCCCTCGGCGACCACACCGACTGAATCGGCTGCATACCCCGGCATTGACTGCCGAACTTGAGGCAGAGAAAAACAGCGCCTATCCGGCCCCGATTGACTCGGCACCGGTGTAACCGTCTTTGGTGCCACCTACAGCAAGGCACCGACCATGCCTACCATCGGCACCGACCTTGGAACAGGTCGACTCGGCACCAACTGTTTGGCACCAACAGCGCTCTCCTTGACGCCAATCCCCTCGGCACCGGTTGACTAGCTTCGGAGCCGTCTACAGCATGGCACCGACCGCGCTACACATCAGCACCGACCTCGCCGTCGATTGACCGGCACCGACCACTCGGCACCGACAGCGCTCTCCTTGGCACCGATCCCGGCAATCGTTTTAGAGCTGTCTACAGCCTGGCAACGACCGCACTACTATCGGCACCGAGTGCAGCAGCTTTGCATACAAAGCCATGTCAGTACAACCGTCTGGGTCCTCCGCTGGGTTCCACCAGTGCGCGGTGAAGCTGCCCAGGCAGGACGAGCACCGGGCCTGCGCCAGATGCTTAGGGCCAGAACAGCCAGCACAGTCTCTCTACCTGAGCCATGGAAGAATGAGGTCTGTGGTCCAAGGGCCTCCCCAGAGGTCATCTAGGACCCCCCCTGATAGTGACCAGAGAGCTCCCCTGCACACCTGGGTCACCCTCCCCTTCCCCACCACCGGTACAGAGGCGCAGACACCTCTCAAGGGAGGCGAGAAGGTCTCCGCTGAGGCGGTACCGCTTGAGGGGAAGCTCACCAGGGAACAGGCGGTCGCCACGCAGGCACCGCTCACCTTCCCTAAGCAGGCGCAGAAGATCCCAGTCGGAGTCGCCTCGGAGGTGCCCAAGCTCGGTTGAGCGGCACTTTGCGGACCTAGCAGAGACTGTAAGGGCTTAGCAGACCATGCTAGAGACCCTATTAAAATCTCAGGGAAGCTTGCCAAATACCACCGGGCAGCCCCAACCACCCCATCTCCAGCACACAGACCTCTGAGCCCAGACACAGCCTCAAGGTCGGACGTGTCCGAATCCGCCACTTCAGTTCCGGGCCTTGATGCAGCGTGCAGCTGCTGCCGTGTTCCCTGGCCAGCGGAGCAGGAGGGAAAGGGGAACCGCATCTTAAAGCACAAGGGGCATCCACAGCATGCCCTCCCCTTGTGCCAGGATTTTCTGGGGCTGGTGCGCTCATCCTGGAGCAACCCAGCATTCGCCCCCTCAGCCTCTAGGACAGCAGGACCGCAGGAGCCCAAGACGCAGGTCTAAGCACGTTCCCCACCATCGGGGACACAGTCACAGTACTGTTGCAGGGGTCCACCCTTACCAAAGGGGACAAAGACTACCTGCCCTTCCAAGCCGTGCAGAACAACAGACACCATGCTGAAAAAGGCATACACGTCCACGGCACTGTCAGCTAGAGTGGCCAATGCAACGGCTACAATGGTCTTGTACCAGATACAGCTGGTTGAGAGGCTGCAGGAGCGGGCAACGGAGGTAGACACAGAGGAGTTACTGGCGCTAACACAGGCCAAGGTTGTTGAGACTGAGAAGGCAGCACTGCCAGAAGCCCCTATTACACTGGGGCAGACGTTCGGAGCGACCATTGATGTGAGCCTTAAAAGGTCCCACAAGGCCACAGTCACTTCCAACTTCTTGCGTCTTCCTGCCTACCACCAGCGCCCAAGGTGGCATTTACAGCCTGCAGGGGCAACATGGTCGGAACACCGGTCGCCACCCCAAAACAGACAAGCAGGCAGAGGCAGAGCCGGTGGCAAGGGACCACTGCCGGCCAGGGGTAACCGGTTCTCCGGCTGGAGACTGAGGACGGGGTATAAGAAACACCCGCCCCCTCCTAAGCCCAAGGGAGACAGCCCCTGAGGGTCCCCGGCTGCCACCAACCCCCCTCACAACCGGACTGACCAAAGGCACCGAACCATGCAAGTCTGCACCCAGAAATCCTGGGTGCTATCAACAATGATTCACGGATACGCTCTACAATTTCTCACAGGTCCACCACCCTTCAAGGGTGTGCTCCGCACCACCGTCGAGCCAGCAAAAGTGATACTCCTTCAGCAGGAGATAGCCAATCTTCAACAGAAGAATGCTGTGCATTTGGTAGATCCAAACAATGCCCTCAGCAGCTTTTACTCCAGGTACTTCCTGGTGCCCAAAAGGGACGACGGCTTCAGACCTATTCTGGACTTCAGGGTCCTCAATTTGTTCCTCAAACAGAGGAAGTTCAAAATGTTGACAGCACAGCGTAGCCTCCAGTCCATCCAACCGGGCGACTGGTTCGTGAAAGATGCCTACTTTCACGTCCCGATCCGTCCCGCGCACAGAAAATATCTGCGCTTCGCCTTTCAAGACAACGCATACAAATTCTGTGTGCTGGTATTTGGGGTATTCGGATCCTGAACTATCTTTCTTAAAGGGGCTCAGAGGCTTCGTCCTCCCATGAAAAGTATGGTCCCCAAGTGGGATCTAGAACTGGTACTGCGGGCCCTTATGGGCCCAACATTCAAGCCCATGGCGTCAGCAGAACTGTGCCCTGTTTCTTTTAAGGTGGCATATTTAATAGCCATTACGTCTGACAGACGAGTAAGTGAGCTTCATGCGCTGTCCATTGATGACACCTGCATGGCTTTTATGGGAAATGACTCGTGGGTAACATTAAGCACAAATCCATCCTTTTTGCCAAAGGTGCTATCCTCATTCCATATTAACCAACCAATGGTTTTGGAAACTTTCAGACCTTCTCCACATGAGTCAGAGGAGGACTGTAGACAGCACATGCTATGCCCAGTTCTTCCTCTGCACTGTTATCTGGATAGGACGGCGTTCTGGAGACCAGCTGTTTGTCTGCTATGGGTCCCGCTCTAGAGGTCAGGCCCTGTCGAAGCAATGTCTAGCACACTGGGTGCCATATGCCATACACATGGCATATGAACAGACAGACTCCCCGTTACCGGGAGACATTACGGCTTATTCTACCAGTGGCCAGGCAACTTCGTGGGCTTTCCTTCATGGCGCCTCCTTACATGAGTTATGCAATGCTGTTACATGGACAGGTAGTCAGACATTTGTGCGATTTTACCACCTTGATGTTGCAAACTGAGCGAGACCCTCTCTGGGCTCTAAGGTGTTGCAGGTGGCATGAACTTAGGCATCATGTGGGCTCTGAGGCTATCGCCGTGGGGCTGTACTGTCGATAATCTGAAGCCACGACAGCTTTAGTACAGCTTTCCCATTCGGTAATGGTTGTCATTCAATTGAAAGGGAATGTTAAGTTATTACCAACCATGAAGTTATTAAATTATTACCAACCATGACCCTTTGACGTTGTGTCCCCAGCTGACCTCTGTTTTTGAAAGAAAATGGCGATGTGCTACTGTGAGAACATCCCTCTTTAACATGAGGTGGGAGGGACTTCCCTCTCAGCAGGGCCCTGATAGGGCAGCTTTTTTATATATGCTCAGTGATTGATAGTCAGAGAGGCTCTTCCCATTCGGTAATGGTTGTCATTCTCTTTCAGGGAACCAGGGTTATAGTAATAACCTAACGTTTTCAAACTCCAAAGTAGCGCAGGCTATACACAGTAAGTTTTTTTTTCAATGTGCACAATTTATTTACAGGCTGTTTGCCAGGGAAACAAGCCTGTCATCCTGCTCTGGATACAAGGTATTGTGTTTTTTCGGGGGTTTTTGCACATTGACTACACAGAGGGGTGTACTAATAACTGATTCGCTGGTAGGATGGGACCAGCAAATCAGATGCTAGTTAACACGAGCAGGAAAACAAGAGCACGCCCACTGTTTGTCAGGCAGAAATACTGTAACTAGCAAGGCAGGGCGTTTGGTGCAATTTCGTTGATAAACTTAAATAATTGTATTAACTGTGCGCGTTACAAAAATATAGCTAATGAATCGATTATCCAGTATTTATATCCATATATATAATGAGGAATGGAATTGATCAAAAAATAGATTTGATTTAATCGTAGCAGCCCTAGTACACACCGGTCATTTTACATAAGAACATAAGAAAGTTTACAAACGAGAGGAGGCCATTTGGCCCATCTTGCTCGTTTGGTTGTTAGTAGCTTATTGATCCCAAAATCTCATCAAGCAGCTTCTTGAAGGATCCTAGGGTGTCAGCTTCAACAATATTACTGGGGAGTTGATTCCAGACCCTCACAATTCTCTGTGTAAAAAAGTGCCTCCTATTTTCTGTTCTGAATGCCCCTTTGTCTAATCTCCATTTGTGACCCCTGGTAATTGTTTCTTTTTTCAGGCTGAAAAAGTCCCTTGGGTCGACACTGTCAATACCTTTTAGAATTTTGAATGCTTGAATTAGGTCGCCACGTAGTCTTCTTTGTTCAAGACTGAACAGATTCAATTCTTTTAGCCTGTCTGCATATGACATGCCTTTTAAGCCCGGAATAATTCTGGTCGCTCTTCTTTGCACTCTTTCTAGAGCAGCAATATCTTTTTTATAGCGAGGTGACCAGAACTGCACACAATATTCAAGATGAAGTCTTACTAGTACATTGTACAGTTTTAACATTACTTCCCTTGATTTAAATTCAACACTTTTCACAATGTATCCGAGCATCTTGTTAGCCTTTTTTATAGCTTCCCCACATTGTCTAGATGAAGACATTTCTGAGTCAACAAAAACTCCTAGGTCTTTTTCATAGATTCCTTCTCCAATTTCAGTATCTCCCATATGATATTTATAATGTACATTTTTATTTCCTGCGTGCAGTACCTTACACTTTTCTCTATTAAATGTCATTTGCCATGTGTCTGCCCAGTTCTGAATCTTGTCTAGATCATTTTGAATGACCTTTGCTGCTGCAACAGTGTTTGCCACTCCTCCTACTTTTGTGTCGTCTGCAAATTTAACAAGTTTGCTTACTATACCAGAATCTAAATCATTAATGTAGATTAGGAATAGCAGAGGACCTAATATTGATCCCTGTGGTACACCACTGGTTACCACACTCCATTCTGAGGTTTTTCCTCTAATAAGTACTTTCTGTTTTCTACATGTTAACCACTCCCTAATCCATGTACATGTGTTTCCTTGAATCCCAACTGCGTTCAGTTGGAGAATTAATCTTTTGTGTGGGACTTTGTCAAAAGCTTTCTGGAAATCTAAATAAACCATGTCATATGCTTTGCAAATATCCATTACTGATGTTGCTTCCTCAAAAAAATCAAGCAAGTTAGTTCGACACGATCTCCCTTTCCTAAAACCATGTTGACTGCCTCCCAGGACCCTGTTACCATATAGGTAATTTTCCATTTTGGATCTTATTATAGTTTCCATAAGTTTGCATATAATAGAAGTCAGGCTTACTGGTCTGTAGTTACCTGGTTCAGTTTTGTTTCCCTTTTTGTGGATCGGTATTACGTTTGCAATTTTCCAGTCTGTCGGTACCACCCCTGTGTCAAGAGACTGCTCCATGATCTTGGTTAGCGGTTTGTAAATTACTTCTTTCATTTCTTTGAGTACTACTGGGAGGATCTCATCCGGCCCAGGGGATTTGTTTATTTTAAGAGCTCCTAGTCCCTTTAACACTTCTGCCTCATTTATGCTAAAGTTATTTAAAACTGGACAGGAACTGGATGGCATGTGGGGCATGATGTCAATATCTTCCTTTGTAAAAACTTGTGAAAAGTAATCATTTAATATATTTGCTATTTTTTTTCTTCATCTACGATTTTGCCATTTGTATCTCTTAAACATTTAATCTCCTCTCTGAATGTTCGCTTGCTGTTGTAATATTGGAAAAACATTTTGGAATTGGTTTTAGCTCCCTTAGCAATGTTCATTTCTCTTTCTCTCTTGGCCTTTCTAACTTCCTTTTTGACTTGCGTTTGCACTTCTGTGTACTCTTTCTGCGTACTTTCTTTTTGGTCCTTTTTTAATGCTCTGTAAAGTGCCTTTTTTCGCTGAATTTTTTTTTTAAAATTGATCTATTAAACCATTTTGGCAATTTAGTTTTACATTTAGATTTGTCTACTTTAGGGATGTAATTGTTTTGCGCCTCTAGTACTACATTTTTGAAGAACAACCATCCTTCTTCTGTGGGTGTTTTCTCTATTTTACTCCAATCTACTTCTGTTAGTCTCTGTTTCATACTTTCATAGTTTGCTTTTCTAAAATTGTAAACCTTAGCTTTAGTCATTACTTTTGGGGTTTTAAAAAACACTTCAAATGAGACCATGTTGTGGTCTGAGTTTGCCAGTAGTTCTCTGACCTCTGTTTTAGTTATTCTATCTTCGTTATTTGAAAAGATTTGGAGACAAAAGCGTCTGCTCTGCTTCCAGCCACGTTTATGAGAATGTGACTATCGTTTTCTACGATTATCGAATAATTAAAAAAATGTTAACGATATGATTATCACGAATATTCGTAATCACAATATATCGTACTGTCGAAAAATCGTTTCATCCCTATATGGTAGAGAACAGAAATGTTATTAATGGTTTTAATCCAACCCATTCCCACATAACCGTTTTTCTCAGGACACAGTGGTTATTTACATTCAAAATCCTGAGCCCCCCCAACAACCAACACAGCTTTCAGACAAGAGAAAGCAGCTTACCTGAGAGTTCTTGATGATTATCAGGATAGCTCTGGGCCCTGGGCATTCGGGATTTGGGGTAACTCTCACTGTGAAATAAAAAAAAAACTAAACACTAAGATCACAAACAGGCTTAAATTTATTTCTGGTAAACTGGCAAACCTAACTCTTTAGGGGTTATCTCTAAAACGTACAGGCAAGTATAGTAATGGACCCATCACTCAACAACTTAGGGGTTTGACACTGTGAGGGATTACACACTTCTTTTACAGTTTGTGGTGTCCACTTTTCAGTGGGATGAAGCATCAAACTATGGCTCCTCATGTGAAATCGCCTTTCAAGTAAAATGTACATATTCAGCTCATACACAACTGCAGGTCAATCAGTTTACATTTGAATTTAAAGCATAGCTAAAGATCCATTAGGTTGGGGTACATACAATACAATCTTGGAAAACAAACCTAACCTCGGATCTTAACAACTCTTGGCCCTTGCCCTCTGCTATTCTGTATACCTTTATGCCCTTACCTGTCCAAAGGACTGTCTAGTGAAGGGCAGCTTCCTGATGCTGAATTTTCAGGGCTGCTCATTGATAGAGGATCCAACATCTAGAAAAAGAAATAAAGATGATAAGCCAGCTACTCCAGGGACACTACCACCAGCACACTGACAGTTAGCTGTGGGCCTTAAGACCCCTACTTTCCAAGCAACTGCGAGGAGCTAGGAAATCTGGTAAATAAAGTGGTGCTGTATTTATAGTTTCAACATTGTTTCTATGTTAAACTCTGATTTTTAACCAGTAATAGCTCAGCAGTGGTATGGGATACAGTGATGATCTTTGGCACATAAACACTTTGTGACATTGTCTCATTAAATCTTTCAGCAAGATTAGTATTTTAAAATATAAAAGGGGGGTCAAAATATAAACATTTCCCTTCATGAATTACCAAACAACATGAATTATAATACATTTTTTGCTGAGGTTGCGGTGTCTGCTAACTTAATTTCCTATGATGGTTAGACTTTGATTGGATTTATAGTTTTTAAGCTATTTTTATTTTCAATGTCGGTTTTTGTCATGTGTACATTCAAGTGTTTGAATATTACAGGTGGTTAAGAACTGCAGGCCACTTAAGAACATAAGAAAGTTTACAAACGAGAGGAGGCCATTCGGCCCATCTTGCTCGTTTGGTTGTTAGTAGCTTATTGATCCCAGAATCTCATCAAGCAGTTTCTTGAAGGATCCCAGGTTGTCAGCTTCAACAACATTACTGGGGAGTTGATTCCAGACCCTCATGATTCTCTGTGTAAAAAAGTGCCTCCTATTTTCTGTTCTGAATGCCTCTTTGTCTAATCTCCATTTGTGACCCCTGGTCCTTGTTTCTTTTTTCAGGCTGAAAAAGTCCCTTGGGTCGACATTGCCAATACCTTTTAGAATTTTCAATGCTTGAATTAGGTCGCTGCGTAGTCTTCTTTGTTCAAGACTGAACAGATTCAATTATTTTAGCCTGTCTGCATATGACATGCCTTTTAAGACCGGAATAATTCTGGTCGTTCTTCTTTGCACTCTTTCTAGAGCAGCAATATCTTTTTTATAGCGAGGTGACCAGAACTGCACACAATATTCAAGATGAAGTCTTACTAGTACATTGTACAGTTTTAACATTACTTCCCTTGATTTAAATTCAACACTTTTCACAATGTATCCGAGCATCTTGTTAGCCTTTTTTATAGCTTCCCCACATTGTCTAGATGAAGACATTTCTGAGTCAACAAAAACTCCTAGGTCTTTTTCATAGATTCCTTCTCCAATTTCAGTATCTCCCATATGATATTTATAATGTACATTTTTATTTCCTGCATTCAGTACCTTATGTTTTCGTTGCTAACATCCTGACAAACCCTCTCTCTCTCAGTTATTTTCATGAAGTCTGCTTAGTGGACTCGTGTTTGAGATCAGAGATGTGTCCTCTCACTCTTATCACTGACAGGAGGCAAACTTTTTTTCCTGCCTGTATTCCTGAAGACACACCCAATGAAGCTGGGGCAGTGACGAGGATGTGTTTTTCTATCTGTCTATCTATATCTAAGGTCCCCAAGCCGAAATTCTACCCCATCAGGATGTAGAAAATGTGCTTTACCAGAAGCCAATCTGAAGATCATCATCCATTTTTCTACATCAGGTGGGTTTGATCATTTTATTTAACCCGCATAGGTCAACAATGTATTTATTAGGCTACCGCATTAACAGTTCTAAAAAAAAAATTAAAAAAATAGTTCTATTGGAGAATCGCCAACTAGTCTTGTTTTTACATTAAGGGATGAAAATTAAATAAACACGGTCTATGGGTAGACTTGTACATTGTGTTTTCTTATTTTTTTATAGTTTTACGTAGTGTTTGAAGTTGTGGATGAACTTACAATACAGTACGTCCCTTTCTTAAAGTAAGTTAGCCTATTTTTCTTCATACAGGATCTTCTTCATACAATATGAATACATAAATAAATTCCTTAAGGTCAGATTGAGACTTCTTTTGAATAACCAATCTGTTTGAACTATTCTCTGGGTAGCCCCAAATGTGTCAAACCAGGCTACTTTGGGGAAGAAGAAAAAAAAAAGTGAACAGTAATGAAACTGAAGACAATTCTTTATGAAGAGAAGTGAAAGCTATTTTACTTTAAAGTCATATACTGTATTGTATTTCCTATTTGCATCCATAACTTTACCACTCAATTATAAATCTTACATAAAGCTAAAAAAAACTCAGACTATGTTTATTTAGTTTTCATCCCTTTATGTAGACTAGTTAGAATTATTATCCAGGGTAGCCTCAATGCGTCAAAGTATTTGATGAGAGCGAGAGAGAGAGAGAGATTGAAACGTTGGGGCATGTCTCTTCAGGAATACAAAATACATTTGAGAGAGAGTTTAAATGTGTAAGTGTAAAAACTTGTCAGGATGTTAACAACTAAAACAAAAACTACAAGGAAAGTTATTTAAACAGTTGTAGCAACATGTGGGAACCCTGCAACTTACTCTTTAAGTTAATATATAGGTTAATATGTGCGCAGTAATTTTTTACATTTTCTTCCCGAACCTTCTCACGCCCCCACAGGATACATTCTGCACCCCCCGTGAGCAGCGTGCCCCCCAATTTGAGGACCACTGTGCTAGGGTGTTGTCTGTTCCGGACATGTAACTGCACCACTTCCAAGTCTTGACTGCCAGTTTGCAGGGCTGCCCGACGTTGTGATTCCTTTATGGTTTATGTACTTGACTACTGTGGTGTCTGTTATAATGACACTGTTCTGGCTGTTTAAAGTTATCTTGAAGCGTTTAACTGTGAGGAAGACTGCCAGGAGTTGTAGATAGGTGATGTGACGCACCCTTTCATACAGTGACCTTTTACCTTGTACTTGGAGGTCCCCTGTGTGAGCCCCCTAACCTGTCAGGGAGGCATCTCAGTTGAGTGTTTTGTGTTGGTTGATTTCATCCAATGGCATACCTTGTGAAAGCTGGAGTGATGGAGTCCACCATGTTGCCTCCTTTGTTGCTTGTGGTAACACCCGGATTTTTACTGTCTGGAAGGGTGAGATGCCACACTGCGAAGAGGCACTGACGAAGGTGCCTCATGTGCAGACGAGTGTCTTGGTAAGTAAGTGGAAAGCGTGGTGGTGGGGGGCCCGGTTGCACTCGCCTTTGTTGATGGTGTTGCGGCTGGATGCTGCACTGCCCTTGGCAGGTATTTTTTGTCTGTTTCGTGATTGTCTTTTTTTTTGTGTGGGCTCATGTGTGGAGTTCATCAGAAACGTTAAGAAAAACATGGTTAAGGCTTGAAGTCTTAAAAGTCAGTAAATGACATACTACCCATCTTTGTAACACGTCAATTTAAATATTGTTGGTAAGAGAACTAATCAACCCAGATAAACATTAAATGATCATTTATTGAATTGTTCCTACATTAACTGGTGACCTCGAAGTGATAAGATTGATTTAGCACAGTAAGTGCCGGGTTTATGAACATACAGACACAAAGAATTAAACTTGGAATTAAATTTGTAGTAGTTGTTTCTCCCTTCCAATTGAGTATAACAAACGTAGTTGGAATAGAAAACCAGAGTGCTGTAAAGTAGTTGGTTTTTCCTTCTAACAGTGTATAACAGCATTGTTAGAACAGAAAATCATCGAGCAGTAAAGTGATCTTTCCACAAACCACATTTATCAAATATTGATTGTCGCAGTGTTGTTTGATTTCTTGTGTATTTTTAACAGTGTATAACAGTGAGCTATTTAATTTTGACTTCAACCAAGTAGTTTATGTAGGAACAATTCGATACTTCATAATTGAATGTTTATCTGGGTTGATCAGTTCTCTTACCAACAATATTTAAATTGTCGTGTTACAAAGACCAAAGATTTACTATGAACACACATTCACGCGCATACACAAGGAATGGTTAATCAATAGTGGTATTTTATTAAGTACACACATAATAAACAGATATCAGAAAAGTCAGAACGTAAATCTCTTAGTCTCTAAGCACAAAACACAATTCAAAAACCTCTCACTGCACTCATGCTTGACTAGCAGGCCATTGAAATATGAACCACCTGTCTCCAGAAACATCAGCAGCAAGCAAGCAGGCAAGCAGGCTGTGACGTAGCTAGTCACTCTCTCACACACACACACTCTCCCACATCCAATGCACAGAGTACATCTGAGATAATGCAGACAATCTTAAGAATATATCACATTAAGCTTATTAGTGGTATATAGATTAAGTATATGACAAGTTTACTTTTAAATAAGTTCTTCATACAACAATATAAGGTAGATTACTTAAAGTTACTTCATCAAGTTTCACTAAACGTTATTTCACACGCAAAGTGTGCAAACTAAATAATTAACAGTTCAATTCTATGTGAATGTGTTACAATTAATTTAGTTACATGAAAATAAAATAAAACTGGAATTACACTCAACAGTTCCTTGAAGCTTAGACTGTTGGTCTACTGGTTTGGAAGCCCAATCTGTTGAAGAGTCCAGTATAAAACTCTCCTCTCTGCAACAAAGTCTTCAATCCCACTTTGGATAAAACTTGGCGACAAAGCTTTCAATTCTCAGTAGAATCAACAAACCGCTGCAACAAAGTCTTCAGTCCTCGGTTTAGGATCCACAACAACGCCTGTCTGCTCTGTCCTCTTTATTGAATCTTTAGCTACGCAGGTACCAAGGTATAGTTTCTTTTGGATACTGTTGTTTTAGGTGTACAGCAGACCCCCAGATTGGTTTGTCTGATAACCGTTTTACAGCACTCTTCTAGCTGGGCCTCAGTCTCGTTGCTTATGGTCGTTGACTCGCTGGCAGCTTGCTTCTTCATCTTGGGTCTGTTTCAGGTCCCGTCTTCATTCCGTTTTTAGGGCAGAGTACTGGAGTTGCAGCTTTGCTTAGCAGAGTGATAACACCTTGTTTAACATTCGATGTGGAGTGCAATTCCGCTTTGATTTTCATAGTCTTTTTCACTATGCTGATTAGCTACTTTCATGAGGCCATTTGTGTATCTTGCCTCTTTAAACTCCCAGTCCTTTGATGTTTTAATGCAATTTTCCACTGGGACATCGCTAGTTTATGTCTTCCTTGTGTCAAAATGATTGCACGTGTGAATTATCTATACATTATTCTAATAAAAAACTGTCTGCTCAGCCTAATCCTGTTCAGGTGCCAGTCCTCTAATCAGTAGGTTACATAGTTCAGTATGTCTGCAAACCAGAGGCCACTTTATCAAGATACAGCAGTTTGCCCTGCTTTTCAAGACACACAGTTTCATTAATAAATTCAGTTACATTTCTAATACACGTTCATGTATTATCATATTCAGGGAATATGTCCTACATAGGGTTGTTTATTTCAATGCATTTCACGGTCTTAAAAAAATAGGTATTTCACAATTAAACAATATATTAAGCAGAAAAAATAACGGTGTCACGTTACCGCTTACTTGAAAAACAGAAAATGCTAAATTTTGTAATACGTTGTTATGTCCACCTTTTAAAGACATTATATTTTCACCATCAATTATGAAAACAAAATAAAAACACAAATAAATGTAAAATAACAATAGACATGTGAAATTTTAAACTATTCAGTGTGTTCAATCATTTACCAGAAGCAAACTAAACCAGCTGCCAGGTGCCTACATGCAGTGTAACAGGTAGCATGTCAATAAGGCAAACATTTGCTACATTTATTTAAGATATAACAATATGTATATTTAATACTATTCTTTCACAGGGAACTATGTATTACACAGAAAAGAGTTAATTTCATGGAAATCATGAAAAAAATACAGCCTTGCTCACTAGCTACATTAACTAAGGCTGTAAATCTTCAAAAATCCAACTTGAGCAGTCGAATGGGCACCAAGTGCAGAAGCTCCTACCTGGTCCATGCTTTCTGGAATAAACTCCCCTTCGCTGTTGATGCTGGTGAAAGATCCATTGTGGGCTACTTGCTGCTGGGCATCTGGTACGTACCCTGGAGGGGGTGAGCTGCGGTCTGTGGAGTGAGTGCCTGCGGACAGTATTGAAAATAGGCACTTCCAATAATGTGCAAGAAATATACTTCTAGATTCACAGAGAACTGGACAATCAGATGGGGAGAGAATTAGTACTAACAGCAAAACATATGTAATTTTGCAGATCCAAAACCTAGTCCCAGATAAAGTATTGGCACCCTAGGCTTATACCATAATTCAAGGTCACAGATTAAAGACAAGCATTTTCTAAACTTGAACCACTTTTTAATAAAACAAAAAGCAAAATAAACAATTTTGTAATTTAATAAATAATCTTTATAAAAAAAAAAAAAGTATTTCATTGAAAGTATCTGTACATAATAAAATTAATTACATCCCTCCTTTAGTGCATTATTATGCATGATGCTTTGTAAAAAAAAAAAAAAAAAAAGTAATTTCCTGTTTATTAATCTTGGACTCTCCTAGTTGCAGTAATTACCTCTTTTTCTGGCAGTTGGAGTTATAATGCAGCTTAATTACTGTGCAACGGTTTTTAAATCTACAAATATATATTTTAATTAGTTATATTACATTTTCAGAACTAATATTTGAAAATGCTTAAGTGTTTTTTTTTTTAATAGCTTGTTAGTTAAATCATCAGAAATGGTGTATTTTAGTCTTTGTTATATTAATTAGTGGTTAATGTTCTCTAAATGCTTCTATTTAACATGTTTTCTTATATTAAATGTAGGGTGCCAATAAACAACTGTATTTGTATAACCAAAAAAATATAGAAATCCAGGTAGCCAAAAAAAACAAGATAATCTTCTAGCCCATCAACAGTGCTCCCCCTTTATAGTCTTATGCTAAGGCATTTCCCCTAATAGAAGAGGGTATTTCAAGATATAAGTAAAAATGTAAGAATGAAATACAAACATACAGACATACTGCTACACTACACTGAAGTCACCAGGGGCAATCAGCTTTGACACCAGCTAACATGCTCTGTATTGGGAAATAGATTGCTGAATTTAAAAACTACTTCTAAGACACTTCCTGAATTTCCAGAGAAAACATACCTGTTAAAGGATGTTTTTTTTTCTTCTCAGAACTTCCAAACACTGTATTATCCAAGTCATCCAATTCCATATTACTGGTTGAAACCTGAAAAAACAAGTGTGAAAACAAGTGGGCCTCCAAAATTGCGGAGCTAAACCAAGTGTGCGTAAAGTGCCGCACGATCCAGGATTTGCATAAACCAGTAGGTATGCTAGAAATGGAGCTGGAAGAAGTGAGACAGCAACAGGATCTTGAGGAACTAGCACACCCACAATTCATGGAAGTCTGCATTACCCCTAACAGACTGAAAGCCACCAGGGAGATAGAAGGTCAGAACAGCTGGGTTCAGGTAGGCAGAAGCAGGGAAAAAAAGAAACTTCGTCAAACACAACCACCAGAAATCAAAACAACCAACAGATTTGAGTCACTTCAGAATTTTGACGAGCAGAACCAACAACAAGAGAATGAAAGGAACAACATCCAGGACCCTATTGACAGTGGTGACCAGAGAGCAAAAAGAAGGGAGGTCATGATTGTTGGGGACTCCATATTGAGAAACACAGCAAGTTCAATTCACAGTTTGGACCCCCTTACTACAACAGTGTGCTGCCTTCCGGGAGCCTCGGTCAAGCACATCACTGAGAACGTGGACAGGCTCCTGGAACGAACAGGAGACGACCCGGTAGTAGTCGTCCACATCGGTACAAACAACATTGGAAGAGACAGACCAAAATCCCTGCAAAACAAATTCAGAGAGCTAGGAAGGAAATTAAAAGAGAAAACCAAAACTGTGGTATTTTCTGGTATACTACCCGCACCTTGCAAAGGACCATATGGACAGCTGGAAATAATTAATCAAAACGCATGGCTGAAGACGTGGTGCACACGGGAAGGCTTCACCTATCTTGATCATTGGACCACATTCTACAACGAGGACTATCTGTATAGACGGGATGGACTGCATTTAAATAACAAGGGAACTAGTCTACTCGGAGAAAAGATCCTCGAGCAGGTTCGGAAGCATTTAAACTAGAAAGGAAGGGGGGAGAAATCAACAAAAAAACAGAAGGGAGACCGCATCAAAACAAGAACAACAACTCAGGTAAGACAACCATTAAATGTATTTATCTAAATGCTAGAAGCATCAGAAACAAAATTCTAGAACTTGAAGCTACTGCACTAACAGGTAACTATGATGTGATAGGTGTTACAGAAACTTGGTTGTCTGAGAGTGATGGGGACGAATATAATATTTGTGGGTATACACTGTATAGGAAAGACAGGCAGGACAGAAGAGGAGGAGGGGTAGCGCTATACATAAGAAACAGTCTTGAAGCCCAGGTGTTAAACCTGGACAAAGAAAATAAAACCGAATCAATATGGGTCAGAATAACAGACAAAAATTCAAAAGGCATAATAATAGGAGCATGCTATAGACCGCCAGATTCAGACGGTGAGCACAATAATCTGTTATACAATGACATTAGAAATGTGTGTAGCAAAGGAGAAGCCATACTAATGGGGGATTTCAACTTCCCCCAAATAAAATGGGAAAACCCGGTGGGTAGCGTGAAGGATGAAATAGAAATGGTGGAAATGACAAATGACTGCTTCCTAACACAATTTGTGAAGGCACCCACTAGAGGGGAGGCATGCCTTGATTTAGTCTTTTCAAATAACGAAGATAGAATAACTAAAACAGAGGTCAGAGAACCACTGGCAAACTCAGACCACAACATGGTCTCATTTGAAGTGTTTTTTAAATCCCCAAAAGAAATGACTAAAGCTAAGGTTTACAATTTTAGAAAAGCAAACTATGAAGGTATGAAACAGAGACTAACAGAAGTAGATTGGAGTAAAATAGAGAAAACACCCACAGAAGAAGGATGGTTGTTCTTCAAAAATGTAGTACTAGAGGCGCAAAACAATTATATCCCTAAAGTAGACAAATCTAAATGTAAAACTAAATTGCCAAAATGGTTTAATAGATCAATTAAAAAAAATATTCAGCGAAAAAAGGCACTTTACAGAGCATTAAAAAAGGACCAAAAAGAAAGTACGCAGAAAGAGTACACAGAACTGCAAACGCAAGTCAAAAAGGAAGTTAGAAAGGCCAAGAGAGAAATAGAAATAAACATTGCTAAGGGAGCTAAAACCAATTCCAAAATGTTTTTCCAATATTACAACAGCAAGAGAACATTCAAAGAGGAGATTAAATGTTTAAGAGATACAAATGGCAAAATCGTAGAGGAAGAAAAAAAAAATAGCAAATATGTTAAATGATTACTTTTCACAAGTTTTTACAAAGGAAGATACTGACAACATGCCCCACATGTCATCCAGTTCCTATCCAGTTTTAAATAACTTTAGCATAACTGAGGCAGAAGTGTTAAAGGGACTAGGAGCTCTTAAAATAAACAAATCCCCTGGGCCGGATGAGATCCTCCCAGTAGTACTCAAAGAAATGAAAGAAGTAATTTACAAACCGCTAACCAAGATCATGCAGCAGTCTCTTGACACAGGGGTGGTACCGACAGACTGGAAAATTGCAAACGTAATACCGATCCACAAAAAGGGAAACAAAACTGAACCAGGTAACTACAGACCAGTAAGCCTGACTTCTATTATATGCAAACTTATGGAAACTATAATAAGATCCAAAATGGAAAATTACCTATATGGTAACAGGGTACTGGGAGACAGTCAACATGGTTTTAGGAAAGGGAGATCGTGCCTAACTAACTTGCTCGATTTTTTTGAGGATGCAACATCGATAATGGATAATTGCAAAGCATATGACATGGTTTATTTAGATTTCCAGAAAGCTTTTGACAAAGTCCCGCACAAAAGATTAATTCTCAAACTGAACGCAGTTGGGATTCAAGGAAACACATGTACATGGATTAGGGAGTGGTTAACATGTAGAAAACAGAAAGTACTGATTAGAGGAAAAACCTCAGAATGGAGTGTGGTAACCAGTGGTGTACCACAGGGATCAGTATTAGGTCCTCTGCTATTCCTAATCTACATTAATGATTTAGATTCTGGTATAGTAAGCAAACTTGTTAAATTTGCAGACGACACAAAAGTAGGAGGAGTGGCAAACACTGTTGCAGCAGCAAAGGTCATTCAAAATGATCTAGACAAGATTCAGAACTGGGCAGACACATGGCAAATGACATTTAATAGAGAAAAGTGTAAGGTACTGCACGCAGGAAATAAAAATGTACATTATAAATATCATATGGGAGATATTGAAATTGGAGAAGGAATCTATGAAAAAGACCTAGGAGTTTTTGTTGACTCAGAAATGTCTTCATCTAGACAATGTGGGGAAGCTATAAAAAAGGCTAACAAGATGCTCGGATACATTGTGAAAAGTGTTGAATTTAAATCAAGGGAAGTAATGTTAAAACTGTACAATGCACTAGTAAGACCTCATCTTGAATATTGTGTTCAGTTCTGGTCACCTCGCTATAAAAAAGATATTGCTGCTCTAGAAAGAGTGCAAAGAAGAGCGACCAGAATTATTCCGGGCTTAAAAGGCATGTCATATGCAGACAGGCTAAAAAAATTGAATCTGTTCAGTCTTGAACAAAGAAGACTACGTGGCGACCTAATTCAAGCATTCAAAATTCTAAAAGGTATTGACAGTGTCGACCCAAGGGACTTTTTCAGCCTGAAAAAAGAAACAAGGACCAGGGGTCACAAATGGAGTTTAGAAAAAGGGGCATTCAGAACAGAAAATAGGAGACACTTTTTTACACAGAGAATTGTGAGGGTCTGGAATCAACTCCCCAGTAATGTTGTTGAAGCTGACACCCTGGGATCCTTCAAGAAGCTGCTTGATGAGATTTTGGGATCAATAAGCTACTAACAACCAAACGAGCAAGATGGGCCGAATGGCCTCCTCTCGTTTGTAAACTTTCTTATGTTCTTATGTCTATTTGTTACTTGTATTACTAGACAGCTAACATGTTCTGGAGCTGTCACCAGAGGAAAGCACAAACCCAGAACAGCACTTCACTTGTATCACAACAAATTGTATTGTACCACAATCACTAATTCACACACTAAAGGGACTTGTGTATGTGTTTTGTGTTTAATGTGGGGCTACAACAACGGGACTATTATTTCGGGACAGCTTGGGGATTATAAATAATACACACTGCTGTATTACTTACCAACATTATTATTTACTATTTATTTCGCCGTCAGGCACTGGACAGAAACAAATAAAAACAAACCTTTGCACCTGGATAAGTCCGTTCTTTGATCACCTGCACATGCACACTATTAACCACTTTTCCACACACAGACATTAGATATATGCGATGTTAACCCTTTGTGGTCTTGAGTACTTTAGAGTACACAACTTACTTAAAAAGGTCTTTTCATACATTAACATGTAATTTTTTTTTTTCTAGAATACTGTCTAGAATACTGTAACCGCGTAGCAAAACAGACGGTGTTCCTATTTCTCTGTGCGTGTCCAGCGTAAATGTACATATACATTATATATATATATAATATGATATATATATATATATATATGATATATATATATATATATATATATTATATAACCCTTTCGTAAATGAATATATATATATATATATATATATATATATATATATATATATATATATATATACACACACACACACACACACACAGTTTTCACTGTACAACCACTACAGGTCTTGGCCTGACTACTAGGGAATCAGGAAGAAACTAAATTGCCCAGAAGGCCACAGGGTTTGACTTGTTGGCCCAGTTAATTGATTTACTGTTGGCAGATGGATTAAATTAAGTAATTAAAAGCCCTTTTAAAAGGGACAGGTTCAACCCATCTCTGAGAGGTGTATTGAAGAAGGGCACATGTGTGTGGATTTGGAGAGAAAAATTTAAGAGAACAAACATGTTATTGAAGAACTTAGGTTTAATATTTGTTTTGTTACGGGTAAACGGCTAGCTGTCCCGGGGTCAGACAGGGCCACCTTACAAAAGTTAAGTTGGCACTCCTTGCCGGATTAGGCTTTTGTTTTGTTTGTTTGTTTTGTTATAGCAAATTAAATAAATAAAGAGCACCGAGAGTGTTGTTGAACTGCAATTCACTGCGTTTTACTACAAGACCTACTAAACCTCGGGGTCACGTCCTCACAACTTGGTGTTAGAGTGGGATGTAAACACCTCTACAGGCGTGGAGGATTAATATTAAAAAAAAAAAAAAAAAAAAAAAAAAAAAAAAAAACTTGCTATGGAAGACGTGGTAAAAGCACTTATGCAAGCTACGGCTGCGCAGGACACCAACCGACAGATTGCTGCTCAAGTAGGTGCGCAAGAAAAAAGACACGAGGAACAGATGGCTGCATAGCAAGCGGATACCCTGGCATTACAGCAGCAGCAGCAACAGATGCTGGCCCAGCTGGTAAGAGCACAAGAGGAGCATCAAGACCTAACACAACTAACTGCAGCTGAGGCTGGCTGATCCTTGAGCACCCCATAAGACCCAGCCACCTCTTGTCCAAAATGACCCAGCAAGATGGCGTTTGAAATGGTTGCCAGCAGAGAAGGCTGGCCCAAAAACCAATGGGCTGGAAGTCTGGCACCCTTCCAGACTGGTGACGCTAAGAAAGCCTAAATTGACTTGGGCACCCCTGCTGGTGAGGACTACGACCAACTCAAACAGAGATTTTGGCAAGGGCAGGAGTGACGGCTGCTGTGTGCATGCGTGGACTTATAACTCTGAGCGAACCTCACACTCGCAAATGTTTGATTTGGTACATCTGGCCAAGCGATGGCTACAGCCAGATGTTAACTTGGCCAACAGGGTTGTGGAGATTCTTGTAATGGACTGGTTTTTGAGAGCCTTACCCGGGTCCCTCAAGAAGTGGGTAGGACAAGGTGACCCATCCGCCCTTGACGACTTTGTGGTCTTGGTGAAATGACAAATCGCTTCAGAGGAACTAGCATCGCTGCAGACCTGGTCGGGTCGTTTCCATGGTCAGCCCGGGGAAATGAGCATGTACTGATAATACTAGATTATTTGGAAGTGATTCCCCTGAGGAACACCACATCTAAAACCGTTGCTAAGGAGTTGGTGTAGATGTTTAACTATTTGGGATAGAAAACTCTTTTATCTCTTAAAAAAAATTAAAACACCAACTCATTCATTTTAAACGTGGCAAGGTCCTTACAGAGCAGTTGAGGCAGTGAGGCCTGTATATATTATATATATATATATATATATATATATACATACAAAGATAGGGTGGCAACTCTATATATATATATATATATATATATATATATATATATATATATATATATATATATATATATATATATATATTATAAATATATATATATATATAGCGTGCACAGGGGGAAGGCAGCAGCAGGGCTGGCAGGTGACGCTGGTATACACTCCTTCAAAACAGCTGGCTCCTTTTCATAGCAGTATTGGTGCTATGCTTTACCCTTGGGCAGACCCCTTAAAAATATAACAGAGCAGGCTAGGCAGCCAGCAGCGAAGGACGGAGATCCGGGTCGCACGGGCAGTGGCGACCGGGATATTGCTGCACAGTGCAGCACCTTTTATTTGTAGTTTTGTTATTGTGTTAGTTTGTCCCTTGTTA
Source organism: Polyodon spathula (assembly GCF_017654505.1). Classification (NCBI taxonomy): domain Eukaryota; kingdom Metazoa; phylum Chordata; class Actinopteri; order Acipenseriformes; family Polyodontidae; genus Polyodon; species Polyodon spathula. Next base: position 26,249,270 of record NC_054543.1, read on the forward strand.
TTTTTGCCTTTTGTTTTCAGTGTTATTTCTTTGAGCACCTGCAAGGCGGCGGTATTGTGTACCATCGCTTGATATGCCCGTGGTTCTGTTTACCATCGTTGGTAAATCAGACCACGGACCCAGAGCGCCATCTGCGGGATAAACTGAAAAACAGCACCCCGAAAATAAAACTGGGCACCTGTGCGGTGTTGTCAAATCCACCTGTCTGTCTCCTGTGTCAGTGAATTACCCACCACCCTTCCACACTCCCATATGATATTTATAATGCACATTTTTATTTCTTGCGTGCAGTACCTTACACTTTTCTCTATTAAATGTCATTTGCCATGTGTCTGCCCAGTTCTGAATCTTGTCTAGATCATTTTGAATGACCTTTGCTGCTGCAACAGTGTTTGCCACTCCTCCTATTTTTGTGTCATCTGCAAATTTAACAAGTTTGCTTACTATACCAGAATCTAAATCATTAATGTAGATTAGGAATAGCAGAGGACCTAATACTGATCCCTGTGGTACTCCACTGGTTACCACACCCCATTCTGAGGTTTCTCCTCTAATCTACTTTCTGTTTTCTACATGTTAACTACTCCCTAATCCATGTACATGTGTTTCCTTGAATCCTTACTGCGTTCGGTTTGAGAATTAATCTTTTATGCGGGACTTTGTCAAAAGCTTTCTGGAAATCTAAATAAACCATATCATACGCTTTGCAATTATCCAATATCGATGTTGCATCCTCAAAAAAATCAAGCAGGTTAGCTAGACACGATCTCCCTTTCCTAAAACCATGTTGACTGTCTCCCAGGACACTGTTACCATATAGGTAATTTTCCATTTTGGATCTTATTATAGTTTCCATAAGTTTGCATATAATAGAAGTCAGGCTTACTGGTCTGTAGTTACCTGGTTCAGTTTTTTTTCCCTTTTTGTGGATCAGTATTACGTTTGTAATTTTCCAGTCTGTCGGTACCACCCCTGTGTCAACAGACTGTTACATGATCTTGGTTAGCGGTTTGTAAATAACTTCTTTCATTTCTTTGAGTACTATTGGGAGGATCTTATCTGGCCCAGGGGATTTGTTTATTTTAAGAGCTCCTAGTCCCTTTAACCTCTTACGCCCCCATGTTCCGCGGGTGGAACATTAGTACTGCAATTACACATTATATTTCAAAAATCATCTGTAATATTATTACAAAAGCAAAACAGAAAAATATTGACTCAATATCAAAAACGTTGTTCTAACAGCGAAATAATTTTTCGAATTCGCCATTTCACTGCTGAGATATTCCCTTCGCAATGTATCTAGTACCTCACGATTCAAAAACAACTCTGATTGACTAGCTGTGCATTTCGCTGCTCTGGCCTTACATGTATCTGTTGATGGTGAAATCTCCCTGATCACGTTGTAGGGGAGGACACAAGCTGTTCATTCATACCTTGACTTTGTTTGTAGCCTAATCCATTGAAGAGTAATCGATGTGCGTACGTAAACAAGACACATATTTGCCAGCAAGACCTGTAAAATTTATAAAATAAAACGAAATGGCGAGCAGTGTTCCAAACATCCCAAAAGAAGAAGATTCAGTCTTTTTGAAGTTTTGGAGGAGATGGATAATAGTGAAAGTGATGGCGAAAATGAACTTTCTGGGTTGGAGAGCGCTGATTCAGCGTCTGTGAAGCAGCATTTGAAGCTCGATTGGAGCCTCTTCAGGATTTGTAAGTGTAATGGATCCACACTACATTTATTATTATTATTATTATTATTATTATTATTATTATTATTATTATTATTATTATTATTATTATTTATACATTTTTACTGTAAATGTTATTAGAAAATGTAACCATTTGACTCTCAATGGGCACATAGAAATAACTTTTTTTTTTTTTTAACAAAGAACAACACCATGTCTCATCTTGCTGTGCTGCTGTATACGGTCCCTGTTCTTTACGATGCAATACAAGTTGCAAGAAGTAATTGTTGCTTCCTGGCCGTCTTTATTATTTTCTCATTGATGTTCATTGATTTGGATTATTGCATGGGAGTGTTTAGCAAACTTTTTTATATTTCCACGATTACAAGGAGCTGATGCTACCCACCTAGAGACAGTGTAGGTTTCTTAGCCTTTCAAGATAAGCTGTCTGCCTGCTCCAACAATCACTCACTCAGTTCCTTTGTTTGCCACATGTCAATCAGAGTAAAGATGAAAGCAACTGAGGTGTTTTCAGTCTGGCAGCCTGATGTAGAGCACCAAAGGTGTATGCAATCTCATTATTATTATTATTATTATTATTATTATTATTATTATTATTATTATTATTATTATTATTGTAGACATTTAGCAGACACCTTTATCCAATAATCAACATATGTTCACCTGTCAGCAGTGCTTGAATGAGTGTAACCACTTTATTTTGGAAAAAAAAATCTCTATTTTGCTTCTTGACATTTTCATACTTTCAAGCGAGTAACAAAAATACAGTCAGGTACTGAAAATTCAGAGCTACAAAAAAATCTCAGTAGCAACATTCTCCTGCACAAACACACAGTTATGTGAGAGCAATGTGCCTGACAGTTGTGGCATATGAACTAAGAGTATTTCTCATGCATACTCATCATGGATACATTTCGGGCACCCCAAAGCTCTCCAAAAAGGACACCTTTTGAATGAAGTATTGGACAAATAAGTAAAAAAGAAGATTACAAAATCTAATTCATGTGGCAATGTATAGCATGTGAGGTGCCAGAAGGTAACCTCCCTTTTAGAACTTGCTCAAGAAACTAGTGTATGACTGGCCATAAAGATTTTCAAAATGTTAATTTTTGGAGAGGTTTGGGGACCCTTGGGCCTAGCTCTGTAAAAACTCATGTAGAATTTGATCCCTTTATTCAATTAGTTTCAATTTTTATGCAGTGTAGTAGACATATTGGGGAAGCACTGGAAAAAAAATCTGGCTCTTTTCATGTGCTACAAGGTGAAAAAATGACGATGGAATATAAACAAATGAAATGCGTTTCTTGTTTTTTATGGGGTTTTTTCTGGATATCTCCTTCTATTGTGGTACTGAGTAAGACTTATATCATAATCTGAGCTTTAGTCCTAATGGCCAGGGGGGTTACCTTGAATTCAAGCCCTGAACCATGCCTGTGCTGTCTATACTTTGGAAGATAATGTGATTTACTTAAGGTCATAGCCCTCCAGGCGGAAATTGCCTGTGGGAGGCTGAGGGTTTAACAGGTTAACACTTCTGCCTTGGTTATGCTAAAGTTATTTAAAACTGGATAGGAACTAGATGACATGTGGGGCATGTTGTCCGTATCCTCCTTTGTAAAAAAACTTGTGAAAAGTAATCATTTAATAAATTTGCTATTTTTTTTTTCTTCATCTATGATTTTGCCATTTGTATCTCTTAGACATTTAACCTCCTCTTTGAATGATCTCTTACTGTTGTAATATTGGAAAAATATTTTGGAATTGGTTTTAGACCCCTTAGCAATATTCATTTCTATTTCTCTCTTGGCCTTTCTAACTTCTTTTTTGACTTGCGGTTGCAGTCTGTGTACTCTTTCTGTGTACTTTTTTTTGGTCCTTTTTTAACGCTCTGTAAAGTGCCTTTTTTCGCTGAATTTTTTTTTTTAACTGACCTATTAAACCATTTTGGCAATTTAGTTTTACATTTAGATTTGTCTACTTTAGGGATAGAATTGTTTTGCGCCTCTAGTACTACATTTTTGAAGAACAGCCATCCTTTTTCTGTGGATGTTTTTTCTATTTTACTCCAATCTACTTCTGTTAGTCTCTGTTTCATACCTTCATAGTTTGCTTTTCTAAAATTGTAAACCTTAGCTTTAGTCATTACTTTTGGGGTTTTAAAAAGCACTTCAAAATGAGACCATGTTGTGGTCTGAGTTTGCTAATGGTTCTCTGACCTCTGTTTTAGTTATTCTGTCTTCGTTATTTGAAAAGACTAAATCAAGGCATGCCTCCCCTCTAGTTCGTGCCTTGACAAATTGTGTTAGGAAGCAGTCATTTGTCATTTCCACCATTTCAATGTCATCCGTTGTGCTCCCCACCGGGTTTTCCCATTTTATATGGGGGAAGTTGAAATCCCCCATTAGTATGGCTTCTCCTTTGCTACACGCATTTCTAATGTCATTGTATAACAGATTATTTTGCTCACCATCTGAATCTAGCGATCTATAGCATGCTCCTATTACTATGCCCTTTAAATTTTTGTCCGTTATTCTGACCCATACTGATTCGGCTTTATTTTCTTTGTCCAGGTTTAACACCTGGGCTTCAAGACTGTTTCTTATGTATAGCGCTACCCCTCCTCCTCTTCTGTCCTGCCTGTCTTTTCTATACAGTGTATACCCACAAATATTATATTCGTCAAGTTTCTGTAACACCTATCACATCATAGTTACTTGTTAGTGCAGTAGCTTCAAGTTCTAGAATTTTGTTTCTGATACTTGTAGCGTTTAGATAAATACATTTAATGGTTGTCTTACCTGAGTTGTTGTCCTTGTTTTGATGCGGTCTCCCTTCTGTTTTTTGTTGATTTCTCCCCCCTTCCTTTCTAGTTTAAATGCTTCTGAACCTGCTCGAGGATCTTTTCTCCAAGTAGACTGGTTCCCTTTTTATTTAAGTGCAGTCCATCCCGTTTATACAGATAGTCCTTTTTGTAAAATGTGGTCCAATGATCAAGACAGGTGAAGCATTCTCGTTTGCACCACGTCTTCAGCCATGCGTTTAGATTAATTATTTCCAGCTGTCCATCTGGTCCTTTGCAAGGTGCCGGCAGTATACCAGAAAATACCACAGTTTTGGTTTTGTCTTTTATTTTCCTTCCTAGCTTCTGAATTTGTTTTGGATTGTTCAGGGATTTTGGTCTGTCTTTTGCAATGTTGTTTGTACCGATGTGGACGACTACTACTGGGTCGTCTCCTGTTCGTTCTTGGAGCCTGTCCACATTCTCAGTGATGTGCTTGACCGAGGCTCCCGGAAGGCAGCACAATGGTGTAGTAAGGGGGTCCAAACTGCGAATTGAACTTGCTGTGTTTCTCAATATGGAGTTCCCAACAATCATGACCTCCCTTCTTTTTGCTGTCTGGTCACCACTGTCAGTAGGGTCCTGGATGTTGTTCCTTTCGTTCTCTTGTTGGTTTCGCTCATCAAAATTCTGAAGTGACTCAAATTTGTTGGATGTCTTGATTTCTGGTGGTTGTGTTTGATGAAGTTTCTTTTTTTCCCTGCTTCTGCCTACCTGAAACCAGCTGTTCTGACCTTCTATCTCCCTGGTGGCTTTCAGTCTGTTAGGGGTGGTGCAGACTTCCATGAATTGTGGGTGTGCCAGCTCCTCAAGATCCTGTTGCTGTCTTATTTCTTCCAGCTCCATTTCTAGCATACTTCCTAGTTTATGCAAGTCCTGGATCGCGCAGCACTGCTGTTTGACTTTGAGCTGCAGTGTTTCCCCAATGTCCTTTCTTTTCTGATTAAAGCAATTAAAGATGTAATTTCTCCTTACTGCTTCTAAACTGCTCTGCACTTTTCCACGCCTGTACTCCCACGCTGTCGATTCCACTCGCGCAGTTCAAGTTAAACATTGTTTTGTTTATTCCCGAAATAAATAGTACATAAAGTTGACACCGCATTTCAGAGGTCACGTTTACGCAGAATTCTGTGTTATATACGCAGGACATTTTAATAAAATGCAAATAAATAACATCAGTGCGTTTGTGTAACAAATATGTAAAAAACAACAGATCCTTTTTTTTTTTATCCCTATCCAATAATTTTGTTTTATTACAAAGCACACTGAACAAAAACATAAATGCAACATGCAACAATTTCAAAGATTTTACTGAATTACTGTTCATATAAGGAAATCAGTCAATTGAAATAAATTCATTAGGCCCTAATCTATGGATTTCACATGACTGGGAATACAGATATGCATCTGGTAGGGGCGTGGATCAGAAAACCAGTCAGTATCTGGTGTGACCACCATTTGCCTCATGCAGCGCGATACATCTCCTTCGCATAGAGTTGATCAGGCTGTTGATTGTGGCCTGTAGAATGTTGGCCTATTCTTCAATGGCTGTGCGAACTCTGCGGTTGTGAGGCCGGTTGGACGTACAGCCAAATTCTCTAAAACAACGTTGGAGGTGGCTTATGGTAGAGATATGAACATTCAATTCTCTGGCAACAGCTCTGGTGGACATTCCTGCAGTCAGCATGCCAATTGCACGCTCCCTCAAAACTTGAAACATCTGTGGCATTGTGTTGTGTGACAAAACTGCACATTTTATAGTGGCCTTTTATTGTCCCCAGCACAAGGTGCACCTGTGTAATGATCATGCTGTTTAATCAGCTTCTTGATATGCCACACCTGTCAGGTGGATGGATTATATTGGCAAAGGAGAAATGCTCACTAACAGGGATGTAAACAAATTTGTGCACAAAATTTGAGAGAAGTAAGCTTTTTGTGCGTATGGAAAATTTCTGGGATTTTATTTCAGCTCATGAAACATGGGACCAACACTTTACATGTTGCATTTATATTATTGTTCAGTGTACTTTTATGCAATGCAATGTGTTAAAATATTTCCACTGCTCCCTGCATCCTCTTAAAAAAAAAAATAAATAAATAAATAAAATAAAATAATAAACAGCGGAGATCTCAGTATCCCATGTAGTACTGAGCACATACCTGGTATTAGATTGATTCAGTAGTCTGTATCAGAGCATTTGCCTACAACAGGGTTTTAGCTGTCAGAACAGAGTGCAGACCAGCAAAGACTCTCGTTTACATGAGGATCATCTAAAACATGACAATTTCAATGGAAGCTCCTGAGAATTATTAAGATTTTGATTTGGAAAGAGCACAAGTCATTTTTTGACTTGAGTGCTAAAAGGAAAATGTAAAGAACTTTTAAACAGAAAAACTGTAAATAGTTATGATGTTGACATCTACTCTCAGAGACATTGGTACATGTTCTACTTCTTGTTCTGATTTTTACATCGTGAATGGGGGGTTTTCAAAAGAGAACGTTTAATGGTAAGCTTGTCTTTATGTTTATTCTACCATAAACCATTTAAACTTAGGGGTCTAATTAAATCGCTCTAAATTTACATATTTTTTTCACGGACAGATTATGGAATAAAATTAGGATTCCGCTGACCTGTTTAAACATTAAATAAACCTTAGTAGATAATATTTTAGAAAAATAATAATAATGCTACTTGCTTCCTTACTAAAACAGAGAACTGTCATTTGTAAAAGGCAAGCAATGCAACATTCCCCAGCAGTTGCTGCCATCATTCTCTGTCTGGTGAGGACTTGCCCATACATTGAGACTGCACGTCTCCATCCACTGAATTGGTTGGAAGTGTAAAGCAAAGTTCTGCAAAGTTATACAGGTGTAAAAATCGATTAGAAACAGTCCCAAAACTCGGTTACTTAAGGGCATCTGGGATTCTTTAACAAAGGCAATATATGAAGCACATTCGTTGTCATGTTATTTGCACTAGTCAGGAATTTATTTTATTAGTACCGAGTCAAAACAAAGAAAAACGTGGCTATTCGGGTCTAAAATTCTAATTGTTTTTAATAATTATGCAGTATTATTGTAAATCTCGAAAAACTACTAATTTCTAAATCTTTTGTAGTCATCTTTGTATTACTTTAGTATAAATACATGTTAATTTGGATTCATATGTTGTTTTTTCTGACTTTATGTGAACAAAAAGACACACATTTGCCCGTTTTCCCATTGGAAATAGTGATATTTTGAAATATCACTGTCCTGGTCACAAAAGCAAAGTTTGTGGGAAATAATAGCAATGTTCTATACTTTTGAGGCATAAGCAATTAGGAAATAACACTTACTACCCAGGAACAAAATTTATTTATTTTTTTGTTACACAGTGTAATTTTTGTCTGCGCTGACTTTCAAGTTTGTTTTCTGAAAGCTGGCTGTTTTACATTCTGTTTATCTCTGTAATAGCCTTGTTTAATGTGTGATTCTGAAGCTAAATAGCACCGACCGTATTTTCTCCAAAGTCACATTACAAGATGTGCAAAACAACTACTTCGATCTGCATGTACAGCACTGACTTTGTCCCACCTCCTAGTCTGTACAGTACAGGTCACAGAAAAGCCAGTACAGACTCACTTATAGTCTGATTAAAACAGTGAAACAGTGGCCTACAGAGGTTTTCATAAAGTAAGAACATGAGGTTTACTTGTGCCTTATTGTAGCTGAACGAAACCAAACAAAAACTGAAATATACCTTTAAACACTTCAAATAAAACAAACATGGAAATGGTATTGTAAAATGACGGGAAAAAGAAAGACACTAAAGCAGCACAACACTTTTTTGACCCTGATAGCTTTCCATAGAGAACTCTATGCTTGCACGCGTATAATCTGGTTTGTTTACTTTTTGCTGACTAAAACTTTTAAATAGAGGCTCAACAGCTGCTGTGTTAAGCTTTTTTATATTAATCTTGCATATCACATAGAGCTCTTTTTCATTTGCCATGTTTGAAACTGCAGCGCAACGTTTGGCGAGGCAGTAAATAAGTGCAAGCAGCAGGTATTTTGCAGCAGCATGACTTTGAGAATATAGGTTTTTGCTGTAAATCAGTTGTTGTTGCCATAATTTCTGCCATTACTGTATATAAATATTACTGTACTCTGTCCAGTACAAGAAGCCCTACTGATGTGTTTGTTTCGGCTTGGTTTTGTGCTTATATTGTGAAAGTTTGGTATAACAAATGTCACCTGTTTCAAGATTTTCGTAAGTGTGGTTCCACATGGTATTCAAGTTCTACATGAAATGCTATAAATCCTCACCTGATTGTTTCCTTGCAACACCAGAAGTATCTTCAGACTCTTCATGTGAACACTGCGATCCAGCAGCTCCACTGCTTTATCCAGGTCATCCTGTGTGGTTAGGGGTATCACAAGCTACAGGGAGAAAGAGTTGGAATACACACTTGAATAGAATTTAACAGCTTGGGAACAGCAATTAGAAAATATAAAAGAGTGAACTAATACTTACAGGGTTGCATAGTGACTCACTGGATAAACAGATATGAGAGCCATAATGTATAGATTTCCAACCACAATATATGAATAAATAACAAAATCCACTATCTACATAAGGTCCGTGCAATGTAATTCAATATACACTGGAAGCCATGGCCAGCTATAAAAATGGCGAAGTATGTCGCGATAAGCTCACAATAAATTTGACGTCAATGCGATATGCAGGTTAGGATAAAAAGTATCATGAGTGTTCTGTTTTGTTTTGTTTGTCTATAATAATTGTTTCTTTGTAATTATTAGACAGCTAACACATTCCGGAGCTGTCGCCAAGGGCCAGCACAAAACCCGGAACAGCACTTCACTTTTGTCACGAATAAACTTGCATCACCCACCATGAGCACGGCAGCACGCACACAGGACTGGTGACCATGTTTGTGCACTGTGGGAAAGATGTGTGTTTATTATTTGGACTGCAACCCATTTGTTTGTTTCCAGTGCATTACACATTGTTGTGTATTGTCTGGAATTATTATTTGGTCACCAGACCAGGATTATTATAAATAAAAAAAAACTTTTTCAACTGGATTACAAAGCTGTCTGTTCTTTGCTCAATGCATCACTCCTGCACCTGTACTCAATCAACCACTTTGCCACAATAACGGAAACTGTTTTTGTCACCCCTGTGTCTCTTCTTAACACAACATTCCTCTGCATACTTCACATAGAAACGAGCAGTATACAGGAAGCTAGTAGCTCTGCCTTAGCTTACAGAAAAGCAGATCAAGCTCAAAGTCTGAAACACACTTTACATTTTTAGATTTTGTTCAACGAAATATGGTTGAAAAATATTTCAGTTTAATAATATAAACTCCCCTTTGAAATTAATAGTAGGGCTAGATTTTTAAGTTTATTGTGACGGCTCCCTCCCTGTCATCTATCTCAAATTAAATGTGAAGTGCTAATTCTAGTGTGATTCACTCTAAATACTTATTGATCATTGCAAAGCACATAATTTTTTCATAATGTGCAATTAGGGGTCTAATTAAATCACGGTAAATTTACGTATTTTTCACGGATAGGTTATAGAATAATGGAATAACGTTCTGCATCCACTGAATTGGTTGGAAGTGTAAGGCAAAGTTTTGCCAAGTTATACATATGTGGAAATCGATTAAAAACAGTCCTGAAACTTGGTTACCCAAGGGCATCGGGCATATTTTAATAAAGGCAATATATGCAGCACATTCGTTGTCATGTTATTTGTTCCATCTAATAATTTTACATACAATTTTATTAATACCGAGTCAAAAACAAAGAAAACGTGCCTATTCTGGTCTACAATACTAACTGCGTTTAAAAAGTAAGCAGGAGGTTGTTTAAAGCGAGGCGGCTAAGCTAGACAGTACCTGTAGTATTGATTTAACTTGGCTACAACTGACAGGCATACTTTTTGTCTGCGCTGACTTTCCAGTTTGTTTTCTGAAAGCGGTTTATTTTACGTCCTGTTCAGCAGCCTCTGTAGTAGCCTTTCATTTAGTGTGTGATTCTGAAGCTAAATAGCGACAATCTTATTTTCTCCAAAAACACATTACAAGATGTGCAAAATAATTACCTCCACCTGCATGTACAGATGCTTTGGAAAATATCTTGACACGATCATCAGCCGAAATATACTTAGCTTTTCTTGCTTGTCGTCCACTTCTGGTATTTTACCTCCAATGCTAAAAACTAGATTTTAGTAACCTAAATCAAAATAATGCAGCACTGACTTTGTCCCACCTCCTACTGTACAATACAAATCACAGAAAAGCCAGTACAGATACACTGATAGGCTGATTAAAACATTGTTGTCATTTGAACAGCAAACAAGAACATTAATCGTTTTGGAGCATTTTTATTTGTAAACTTTTTTTTTTTTGCCTAAGTGCAATGCACACAGGATGGGGAAGGAATAAAAAAAAAAGCCTATCTACAGAAGGAAGATAAGTAGTTTGCTTAAGTTGCGCAGTGGTTCATTTAAATGAGTTTTTTTTTTTCTGGACTTGTCCGGTATGCATTGGACCCTAAAAGAGGTGAATTTCGTCTTACATAGTTTTGTTACATTATGCTTTTTTTTTTTTTTTTTTTTTTTTTACAGCTAACTTAACACAGTATACAAATTGTACACTGTGAAATGTTTTCGTTGATACCTTTTACATGAACATATCTTGGTGTGACAGAGATCGAATGACGCTTGGTGTTAGATCTCCTTCCTGACCAGTGAAGGCACTAGAAAGAAGGAACAGAGTAACCTTAAACAAACGGCAAGACAATTTATTCCGTAGGGTAGGTGGAAGTAGGCCATTTAGGAAAGGGGCGGAGCTACAGCACCCAAGCTCACTGACCTGGACGGTAAACGACGTGGCATCCGAGGATTGGAGGAGCGGATGCGTTCGTTAACCTAGGGGTCATGGGCAAGGGTATAAATAGGGGGGCGTGGCTTTGTGATCTGTTCCTTTGCAGATGGTTATGCTAAATAACCAAGAAGGAGCCCGTCTTATATACCGAAACCGTGAGTGTCCTGCTTGTTTGTGTATTAACACTGTTTGTCTCGTGTCGTTTTCACTAAGACTACTGAGCACGATCCGGAGCTGCAGCCGCAGGCCAGCGTAAAACCCGGATATCACCACTCACCTTTCCACTACAGGAACAGTCTCTTTACACCACGAGCACTACAATCACGCACTATCGGAACTGTGTCTGTGTTTTGTGTTTTGTGTGGGTGAAAGAACTGGACTGTGGGTTACGGGTAACACCCTTGGGAATATAATCTGAAGTGATACACGCCGCTGTACCACTTCCAACATTATTATTATTTGCAGGTTTGCTATAAGGCTCTGGACATTGAATTCATTTAATAAACACCCTTGCACCTGTACATCATCGTCTGTGTCATTTATCCACTCTGCACTGCACTCACCTGCACGTATTCACCACTTTGCCACACGTGGTTGTCAGAAGAGGGATGGACTACGCAACACTGTCGGTGCTGCTGGAGCAGCTGGATAGCAGACGGGAGGCGGAGGAAAGACGGAGAGGAGAGGTACACCGCGCTGATCGAGAGGGTAGGGCTGGCGATACCTCCCCCCGCATCAGCAGAACTAAAAATGATGGCGCCAAAGGCAAGGGCGCACAAAATGACGGTGGAGGATGACCCTGAAGCCTACTTGGTGGCGTTTGAGCGGTTGGCTACCACTGCGTCATGGCCCCGATGGTATTTGGCAAGCCAACTAGGACCCTGCCTGATTGGTGAAGCCCAGGCAGCATACCAGGCGATGGGCGATGACGACGCCGCCCAGTACGACCTAGTAAAGCTGGCCATTCTGAACATCACGGAAGAAACTCACCGTGCAAGGTTCAGGGAGTATAAAAGATCCCCGGATATACGCCCCAGGGTGGTCGTGCAGAAACTCTGTGACCACATGGTACACTGGCTCACCCCGGCGCTAAAACCAAGTGCACAGATGGGTGAGGCCATCGTTATCGAGCAGTTTTGCCATGTGGTCGGCGCCGAGACCCAAGCGTGGATACGGCGCCACAACCCCGACACCCTGGATCAGGCAGTAAAACTCGCCGAAGACTTTGAAGACTCCCTGGTATCAGCCCAGACTGGGCTACTGATGACGCTAGGCCAACGGACCGTCCGAGCCCCACCTCCTCCCTCTGCTCCACCAGCTCTATCACCAGGACCGGGACAATGACCTCCTAGAGCGCTGGCCCCAATGGGCAACCTTGCCTTTTCCCCCCCATGGAGACCAACGTTGGCCCCCAGCTGGGGTAGAGGTGCTGCCCTCGCCCAGTTGCCATACCAGCAGCGGGATAGATCATTAACCTCTGTGCCCTCCTTTCCCCCTACCTGTTTTAGGTGCCACCAGCCGGATCATCAGGCCAGGTCATGCCCATTTGCGATGGAGTGCGACGTGGCCGTATGCAATCTGGCATCTGAAGAGGGTAAGCGAGAGAAAAATGGTCGGGAGGCCTTGTATTGTTAATGTGGTTTTGGGCAATGTGAAAACCCATGCATTAGTGGACACAGGGTGTGGTCAGACCTTAATTAGAGCATCTCTCCTAGGCGGTGTGTTGTGGCAGCCACAAGGTCAGGTGGCGATCTCCTGTATCCATGGAGACACGGCAACATACCCCACAGTTAAAGCATATTTATCGGTTGGTCCGATTAAGCGTCACCTGGTAGTGGGGGTGACGGAAAGGCTACCACATCCAGTTATTCTGGGTCGAGACTGGCCAAACTACAAAGATTTGCTGAAATTAATGGCAGTCCCGACCATATATGTAAAAGTAGCAGAAAAAGCCAAAAAGGAAACGATTGGTAACGTATTTCCTTTTCAAACAGAAATGTTCTCTCCCCTATTCCGGCCGAGAAAAATAAATAAAGAGAGAAGGTTGCGAAAATGGGAGGGAGCATTAATGAGAAAAGGCTGAGGGCTGGTGGGAGCCTGCTATAACGGTGAAAAACGCCAGTCAAAGGGGGTCAGAACGCAGTCTGACCGAGAGGGCGAGGGTACTGGGCCATCAAGTGCAGATGCTACTCCCGCCCCTCTCAATGTACCGGACGTGTGGTACTCAAATGTGGACATAGTGTGGGGCCAGAAAAATGACCACTCACTAGTAAACATTTGGGGACAGGTCCGGTCTATTGAAGGTAAGGATGTTGAAGGCGCTGGGGCACTAGTATTTCCACACTTCATTATCAAGAGGCAATTACTATATAGGGTAAACCTGGCCGAGGGCACAGGACAGCCTGTAACACAATTATTGGTTCCCTCGTTCTGTCGGCCGGAGGTCATGAGGCTGGCGCATGATATCCCTTTTGCGGGGCACCTCAAAGCCAACTAGACAAGGGAATGAATACTGGCTCGTTTTTTTTTGGCTAGGACTTTATAGAGATGTGTCGAAATATGTAGCAACATGCCCAGACTGCCAGCGAGTAGGGCCGGGTCGAGTGCGCCACGTCCCTTTGGTTCCACTGCCGACTATTTCCACCTCCTTTGAGCTCATTGCAATGGACATAGTCGGCCCTTTGCTACCTTCTGACTCCGGGTATACACATATATTAGTGGTAGTAGATTACACAACACGATACCCGGAAGCAGTTCCATTGAGGTCCACTAGTGCCGTGGCGATAGCCAAAGAACTAGTGCAGATTATGGCAAGAGTAAGGATCCCCAAGGAGATAATGACTGATCATGGAACTAATTTCTTGTCGAACACATTACAGCAGGTATATAAAATACTAAAAATACG